>NW_027271872.1:787500-1020000 GCF_040938485.1 Diadema antillarum | reverse complement strand
TTTTTCTACATAGAAAAGCAATGAGTGACACACAAAAAAAATGTGTTTGGCACATAATGGTCAGTTTAGAAGTAAGTAATTTCTATATTAATATACATTGCGTCATTTTATGATTCAGTAAGGTTGTTCTGGATTTGTCATAATCATAAGTTTGAGAATAAAATCAATTTGCGAATTTCGACTTCTGTAGTTATTCTTTCTTGTTCTAAATAAATGAAATATCTATTACTATGATTTACTGCAAAAACTCATGATACTGATGTATTAGGTAAATGTATTGATATCGATTCACATGATAAAGTTACATGCGTAAGGAGTGTATAAGTGCATAGTATATACATACGCATGTAATATGAAGAGTTTTATTGCAAAATGAGCTAGCGCCTTTTTCTTTTTAATTCAAAGTAAGTCTATCATCAGATAGAACATAATCAAACCTTTCCAGTAATACATCATTTGTGAAATAAAAAGGAATATTCTAGAAAATATACACCCTAATTATGATTAGAAATATGCTGTATTTTTTAAGATCATTTTCTTTGCTTATAAAAGCTTTAATCACAAATATCTCAGATTAACAAGAATGGAGTTAGCTCGTTTTTGCGGTGAAACTCTTCATAGACGAAATATCTTACCATTTATATTATATATAAATCACATATGAAGAGTTTGTTCACAAAAACCGATAAGTCCATATTTGCCAAATGGAGATATTTGCGATTAAAGGTCAAGAAAAATATAGAGAATAATAAGAAAATTTTTGCTTCTTTTGACCATAACTTCAAAAATGTACCTTTATATGTAGTGACCAATATATCACTTAAAAGGTATTATTTTGTACTTTATGACAGATACCGTACTTCAAAATCTTCAAAAATGCACTTATCGGTTTTTGCGAACAAACTCTTCATATTATATATATATATATATATATGTGTGTGTGTGTGTGTGTGTGTGTGTGTGCGTGTGTGCTTTCTATTTATAGACAAAAAGAAACACTCCACTTAAAGGGGATGGCTAGTAATCGATCAGTGGAAATCAGTGGGAATGCTGAGGGATGCTTATGGGATTCATTTAAGAGTATATTTATATACTACTGTTGTGTGAAAATTATTTGCTTCAGAACGGTCTCATATTCAAGTAATGTGCAGATTAATGCCCCGTCACTGACCAGGCACGCTAACCTGGAAACATTAAACTGCACATTACTTGAATATGAGACCATTCCGAAGCAAATAATTTTCACACAACAATATATGTACTCTTAAATGAATCCCACAAGGATTGGAACAATCATCCTCCAGCAATTGTCCAGCATTCCCACTGATTCCCACTGATCAGTTACTAGCCATCCCCTTTAAGACAGTTCTTTCAACATTTACACTGATCAAAACCAATGGATGAACCTATGAGGACATTATGATCAAATCAAACCAAACAAACCTTAAACACAAACAAACAAACAACGGATATGAAACAAAAATCTAACAAAATGTTGAACTTTATTTGCTCTGAAGTTACACTAGTTGTTTATCATTGATCTGAGGTATGGCTTGGTAACACCGTAGCCCGTTATTTTTGTCTATTCATTATAGTGCTTTTTATATTACATGTATTGTGATTATATTTTTTTAGTTTGTTTGTTTGTTCGCTTGTGTGTGGGGCAGGGGAGGAGGAGAGTTTTTACTGTACTACGCATTTTGAGAAAGTCCCGTCGCATTGCTGGACTGTTTGTACTGTATGGACACAAGGCACCAGAGGGCGGCATATCAAAAACTGAATTAGGTGAACAACGCATAGCGGCTGCCGTTATGACCGTGGTTATACCACAGACCCAAAGATATTTTTCTCCTCCCAACCATAGTTAGTTTGTACATTGTAACTGTAAAATCTCGTTGGATGTTTCAGATCGGCAAGTCATGTTCATCTTTACATCTTCTGAATGTACTAAAAAACACACACGTTGGTTTAATTAGCTCAGCCAAGAGGGTTATTTCTTTTTATGCCGGTCTGTTTGCAATTACTCGAAATATTATGAATGGATTTTGATGAAATTCGAGGGATATAGGCCCGACATGTCCATGATACATTCACTGGACCCCATGAAAGATCATCTAACTATAGTGCAGTTGAATTTGAGCTATCCAGCCATCTCCTAAGATGGAAAATGAAACAAAGCAAAACAAAACAAACTAAATTTTGTCACGTTCTGAAAAAAAATCAAGAATGATATAATGTTAATGTGTGAGTAATGGGGGGGGGAGGGTCTCTGGTCAATTCCGACCCCCACCCCCTTCGATCGACGGGAGGAATGTCCAGCAGTCATGGGTTTTCTTGAGTGTTCTTGCCCGATTTTCTTTTCTTTTCTCTTCTCTTCTCTTCTTTCTCTTTTTTTTTCAGTTCTAAGAGCCAATGAATTATAATAGGGGTGCATCCCACCAATCCTCGGCTATGCAAACCCCGCGTAGGTATAATGCGTGATCATAATCATGTAAAGCACACGAAAGCAACGCGTTTTAAGAGAAAATCTCTGTGAAATAATAATGCAATAAAAAATTGACTCAAGATATTGTGAGAATCCTGATGGTCGCCATTTGAAACGTTTGTATCATTGGGTCCCACATTATCAATTGAGTATTTTGTGGAGGATCATTAGCAATGGCTATAATAGCTTTCAAGTTTATATCCAATTACCGTCGGGGAAAAAAGAAAAACAGTCTTTAAGACGTGTTGAAATAAAATGAAATTTTTGAAGATAACTTTTCTACTCACTGTGCCATATTGATCAAATGAGACCTATATTCATTTCAAATTTCAAAAAAAAAAATCATACTTGTTCATAATAACCATTGTAATACGTTTGGTAAACGAAACATATACAAGAAGAAGAAGAAGAAGGAGAAGAAGAAGAAGGAGGAGGAGGAGGAGGAGGAGGAGGAGGAGGAGGAGGAGGAGGAGGAGGAGGAGAAGAAGAAGAAGAAGAAGAAGAAGAAGAAAGGAGGAGGAGGAGGAGGAACAAGAAGATCCGGAGAAGAAGAAGAAGACGACGACCCTCAACTCGACCCGGTCGAACTGTCGAAGGTCCGGGTCCTTTTTCTCAAGCGGCCGCTACGAGCAGAGCGCGTTGAGGTCGAGCTGTGCGGCGAACTGAGTAAACAGCGCTAGCGTCGGCGTGCGATACGACTGCTATACAATTTGCGAAATATGTGGTGAAGTTAGCACAATCAACCATCATATTGCGGTATAGATTTCTGAGTTTTAATCGAAGAAAATGGGCGATAGATATAATATCCACAGTCAGCTGGAACATTTGCAGTCTAAATATATCGGAACTGGTCACTCGGACACAACGAAGTGGGAATGGCTGACCAACCAGCACCGGGATTCTATCAGCAGCTATCTCGGGCACCAGGATTTGGTCAACTATTTTTCGCTCACTGAAAATGAGACGAAAGCGCGAGTGAAATTCAACTTGTTACAGAAGATGGTGCAGCCTTGTGGACCACCACCGGACAAGCCCGATGACCAGATATGAGCCCTACAAGTTGAGAGTATTTACAGCATGTGCAGGTACGTAGTATTTGGGTTTTTCGGAGACATTTCCTCTCTGATGGATATGCTCATAATGTATGATCACTGACGCAAAAGTATATAGGTGGGGCCAGGGGCGTATATAATGATCATAAGTTGGCTCTATAAATAGTAGGTCTGCATCATCATCACTGACAATAGAGACATACATACATGTAACGTTAGACCTTCTATCTACCTAAATTTGCATGTGATGGTGTGGAAGCATGCAAGGTAATTTAGTGTACTGTAATCGTATGCATGTCAAGGCCGAAGCCTGAAGGGCAGATAGTATACAAATATTGACTGCTCATGAGGATGATGGTGGAAATTATCATTCCCGAGGTGCTTTTCATACCGACCCTTCTATCACCCCGAGGCGTTAGCCGAGGGGTGATGGAAGGGTCGGTATGAAAAGCACCGAGGGAGTGATAATTTCCTCCACCATCCGTATACAGAGCAGTTAATATTTGTTTTATATACCTCATCGTTTAAGAGTTAACCAAGATCTAGGGCTAGACAAATACGAAGTAGTTGTAAATTCTAATTGTTAGGCCTAAACGTTTACAGCCCTAAAATCAGGCCACAGCCTGCGCTTGCTTGCATGGTTTTCGTGCATTTCGTAGACTACCCAGTACGCACGGTACATTGTACTCACTCACACGGCCTTCGGCGAGCTCCTGCATAAAATCGTGGCAGTAGATTACAGTATACATCCAGTTTCCCGTCGCTCGTGTTTTAATTCGATATTTCCAACATGCTGAGATTTGTCTCTGCTTCGGGATCCTAAGAAATCCTAATTGCAAAGTGTACGATCTTTGATCCAGCTCACTTCAAATCACGGAGGAGCGCTCGATCACCATGCAAAGTTGAAACATGCCTGCTGCTGTGCGATGATTTTGCATGTGTTTATACGATGCGCGTAGTGAACGTCTTTGGGTGGAGGGGTTGCGGACCACCGCGCGCGAAGTCTAGTGCACTAGTGTACTTAATTGTGTGTACAAAAGTCGTGGAGGGTTTACGAATTCTATCACGAGGGTTTTGCCTTTCTATCACGAGGGTTTTGCCTTTCTATCACTTACATGAAAACCCTAAGGCAAGATAGACGGGACTACACCTTGTCACGTGATATACTTTTGACCAATCAGTGATACGAATCTCACTTATGAGGTATATAATATCACCTGTGTCGCTAAGGGCAGGAATGCATGGGAAAGGTCGGTTGTCGAGTACCCAGTATTCCAGTAAGTTAGATCTAAATAACCACTCGCCAGGCCAGATTTTAAAGAGTAATACTAGACTCACCCTCGGCATTATCGTGAAATTTGTCACCAGTGACAAATTTCCACGGCCGGACAACTTCACCTTTGACAGCTCGTGTATTGCGCTGCGAGAAAGTGACTCACACAATCACAGTTGATCGGTACGGTGGGGGTCGCGTCGCGCGCGATCCACGATTGGCAACCTTTCAAATCACTTGTTCGTTGCGCAATCTCAAGCATGATTATGCGTGTATGCAAGTCGTCGACTGTTGCGCGATCTCATTTCAAGTCGACTGTTGGTTGCGTGATTTCTGTCACCACCACTTTTCGTACTGAATAAATCGTAATTAACCAGTTATTCCATCGACCCCACTTTTTCCTTCTCTTCAAGATCACTCTGCCACTTTTAGAATGTTGCTATCCCATGTGCACATAGGCGAATCACAATATACAACACGACTTATAGATCACCAGCCCATGCTCCTTGAATCAAAATATTCCATACACGATGACAAATTCCACTATCAGTATTATAGAGAAATTCCTTGACCTTCAAACACGAAATAAGTCGTGGATTGTGTTGTGATTTATCCATGGATATCATGGAATTTGTCACCACCACTTTCCTACTACACCTATTGACCTATCGTAATTAACCTGTTTATTCCATCAACCCCACTTTTCCCTTCTCTTCAAGACCACTCTGCCACTTTCCGAATGTCTCCTATCCAACATAAACGAATCACAGTAGGAAACTCTCTATATACTGATCGTGGAATTTGTCACCAGCCTGTGTTAACTGGCGTCCAAATCCCATAGGTGGTGACAAACTCCACGATTAGTATTTTAACTAATCATGGAATTTGTCATCAGCCTGTTTTCACTGCGTGGCGTTCCTATAGGCGGTGACAGATACCGCAACTCTCAATAAACCCGCTGCTCGTGGAATTTGTCACCATACCACTTCCGAACTAAATAAATCTTAATTAACCTGTTTATTCCATCAACCCCACTTTTCCCTTCTCTTCAGCAAGACCACTCTACCACTCTTAGAATATTATCTTATTCAACATGGTCACAATCCACGACTTATTTAGTGCAAGGAGACTTGGTAAACTCTCCATATACTGATCGTGGAATTTGTCACCAGCTCGTGTTAACTGCAGCCAAAATCCCATAGGTGGTGACAAATTCCACGATCAGTATATAGAGAGTTTGCCGAGAGTTTCCTATATACTGATCGTGGAATTTGTCACCACCTATGGCATTTTGGATGCAGTTAACACGGGCTGGTGACAAATTCCACGATCAGTATATAGAGAGTTTCCTATGAGAATTTTTACTTAAATTACGTTAAAGTGTCTGAGCATTCATCGTCCCGTCAGGATATAGTGTATCAATAGGGAAATGCGTGTTGGAAATCTGTCACCGCTAGTCTCTTGTGTGAGGAGAGCTTCGCACGCACAGAACAGTAGCTTTCGGTCTCAATCCATTCCAAATCACGGAAGCGTGCAAGCGGTCTGATATTCGGGTACGTGTTAAAAGATGTCACCAGTGACAGAAAACATGATATGGCCGTAGACTCTAATGCATGCACAATATTATATGGGACTAATGAGCAGATTATTGCAACTTACTTTTACTGCAATTTTCTTTTCCTAGACAAGGGTCTATATGCTAATCTGGTCTTTTCTGGCCATTATATTTACAATGCATGTTCCAACTGTAGTAATACAGAATGCGTAATAGAACAACTTCACCATGTTGACTTCGTTCTCTTTTCTCTTTTTTTTTCTCTCTCTTTTTTTTTTTTTTTTTAAAGGGCACAGATACCCATGTCCTGTGAGGCCAACTCAAATGGACAGAAGGAACTTGAATCGGCTGTGCAGAGACCATCATCAACACCAATGTTGAGCGCACTGTGACACCATCATGATATCATGTGAACCATTGTTTGGGAAATCTAGACTTGTTTGGTAGACATGATTCAACTGCATACGCAGAAAGTTGGCCTTGCGTTGAACTCTTGGACATTTGTACGGAGAATGAACACTGAATTATGTGTCATTTCTTGGATATTTTTTTTTTTGTCTTGTTGTTGTTTAAAGATGTACAGTGTTGTCAAATGCATTGCACCGATTCCTTGTCTCAAAATGCTGATGTGATCAAGAATGACTTATTCCAGGCAGGGATGATTATGTTTAAAACGGCAGTAAACAGGCAAGAGAGTATTAAGTGAAAAACCCATACCTCGGTAACTAAATGATTGGGAAAGTTGTGACCATTTGAATGTTGGTAAGCGATCTAATATGGCAACCCACTGATTGGCTCCTCAAATGCTTGCCATGGTCATGTGACATTTATGTCAAAATTGTCAGAGCACAGCACCTTTAATTGGAAAACGGGTGATAATATTTTCATGTTCAGAGTAGATTATACATGAGGGATATTATGCACATCATCAAGATTATTTCACATCATGAAGATACACACTTGTACTTATTTTAAGTTTGTCTACACATCCTGTCTTGTTTTTACTTCATTTTTTCTTTCTTTTTTATTCATTTAATTAGTGAACCACACATTGACAGCTAGCAGCAGAGAGAACACATTTGGAAATACAGGTTTTTTCCCCCTTTTCTTTTTTAAATAACTCTATGGAAATGAAAATTCCCTGTGAAGCAATCAGTGTGCGTTATTACATGTATTGAAGGCACTACCCTGCAGTAGTCAACCAGTACTTGGTCTAGATTTTGGACTGGTCTATTTTCTGACCATCAGCATTGGACATATCTTGGGATAGCACCATCGCACCTCTTTACGCGTGTATTGTGTGTACAGTGTACCTTGCAATTAGTGTGTGTAGCACTATTACCAGTACACACACACCCACAAACACACACATACACAAATCCTAACAAAAGCAGTCCAGAATCTACGTATACTTGAACAGGAAAAGCATGCCTTTAATATCACTTACTGGGTATCTCATGTGTTGCAACTGCCCTGAAGATAAATTTGCTCACTTTCATTCATAGGAATGTGTCTTTGCAATGTCTGCATCCAAGAAAGATCAAAGAGGAATCCATGACAGGCAGAAGCAAATACAGAGCTATGATCACCCGAGATTTGTTGAATGATAGTTTTCATCAGATGTACATATGTGTACATGTCATACAGTGTACCTTAACCCATATCGGGCTAACGCGCCTGTGTAAACAAACACCCAAGTGGCCCAGCACCGTTCGCGCACACGCCGACAAACAGACAACTCTCCAAACAATCGCTCTTCATTAGCAAGCAATGTTAAAAACATAGACAAGCTACATATCATTTGAAAGAGGAAAAAAATCTTTTTAATATGATATATATGTAACATGCTACCATTCAATGCATAGTACGGTCGTAGTACAGAGCGGAAGGGAATAATGTTCATACGTCATTTTATTCACTACGGAATATTCCGTATGTGGCCCCTGTGGTGTTCGTACGAACTACAGAATATCCCGTAGATGGCCCGATATGGTTTAATGACTAGGCTGTTTTTGACATAGTAATAGCGTATGAAGATATCAGCAGTTTTTCCCAGTTGACCCTAATTGACACTCATTTTGCCTCCCTTACTCATGCTCTCTTTCACCTGCAAAGTTTGCTTGGAGTTGTTTGTTTTATATTTTTTCCAATCATGAACACTGTTTGATAAGATAAGGCTACACATCAACTGTATGTTTATTCAGCAGTGAGAGATACATGTACAAAGTATGGTTGTACACGTACAATGCATTTCACATCGGGAGACAGCGGTATGTGCATTGTTTACAAAGATATCCCGAGTTATATGAAAAGTAAAATTCTGTTCAGATACAACTTGCAAGATACCTGGTTTCAATCATTTTTTTTTTAGAGATGTGGATTCCCACCAGTACAGATGTACACTGTATCAGTAGGAGCATAAAGTACCTTTGCCTTGATGAAGTCTTAGTACAGAGTATGTTGGTAAGTACCGATGTACATGTATTTTGCACTTATACAGTGTATCAGAAAACAGTCTCAGGAGTTGGTCTCTATCTGCACCAAATTCTAGATTGTAGCATACTGAATTTTGTAATACAGTCTGTAATGGAAAAGCAGAAAGTTATTCTTGCATGTGTGTGTGCATGACTGCAGGGCTGAAAACTCACCATACACTTATGATTTACAGTCAATCTTGTTCAAGTCGACCTTGCATTTGCCTATGTCGAATAAAATAATGAAATGCACGCTTTCCTAAGTGTTAATTGACAGATCATTCTGGTAATCTGATGTACGCAAGTTCATTCCTTGTTTAAACACTAGGATTGTTATGTAAAGCCTGTGCAGTATATGTCGCTCTGAAAACGAGTGAAGTGCTCCTAATTGACTGAGAAAAAAAGAAAGGTCATTTGTACCAATGTGCCCATGAGCTAACGCCAAACTGGCTTATTGTTACATTGTACTGGTTATGATAAGTGATGTTTATGTGACTAGAGCAATGCTTGACCGATAGATCTGTCTGTATCTTGTCGTCGGGGATATTTACATCTGTACGTCTGGCTTTATGGATTCCTCTCTACGGAGGAGAGCCATACAGTGTATTTGTAAATGTAAAAAAATGATTTTAAAAAAGGCTCATGAATTTTTGAACTCCTAGGAGTGGTAGTACTAGGGGCGGGTGGGGGACATTTCTTCTTTAACCTTTGCAGAGGATCTTGTATGGGGCTCTTACCAAGGATTACAGGATGCAGCAGACTTCAGACAGTGTTCTGCTTTCATGCAAAGATCTCCTTGAACCCTGTAAAAGATTTTGGCAGCTTTCTAAAGGTACTTGTGTACATTGACATTGTGCAGTGTATGTGCATACCTGTGCATATCATGAAGTACAAATGTATATCAGACACATCGTATAATACTGTACGTCTTTATTTGTGATATAATGGGTACAATGATCATATTTATGTACAACCACATGAATATTCAATTGTGATACAACGTGTACTGGAATTTAAAAAAAAAAGTGTTGCAAAGTAAAGAGCCTCGGGTGGTGTATTAGACTTAGATAAGCATGTGCAGTGGCGGATCCAGGGAGGACCACAATGGGCGCACGCCCCCCCCCCCCCTTTATTATTTTGTTGAAACAAAAGAAATTTTAAAAAAAATGGGGGAGGGGTGCGTGCGCCCCCTCCCTTTAATTTTGTAAACGCGCCCCCTCTTTACGGAATTCCTGGATCCGCCCCTGATGTGTGAGAGATTATTAGAGAGGAGATGGATGCAAGATTTAATGAATGGATGTGAGGCAAATGGAAAGGAAGGAAGAGTGAGAATGATTTAAAAAAATGAAAATACATGTACACTACTTGCGGAAGGGTAGAAAGGCATAAGAAACTTCAAGCACCAAGTAATGAGCATTGCGCAGTGGCAGTATGAAGTGTGCATTTTGAAATACAGTAGAGCATTACCAAGCCACACAGTACAATATGTATACATGTACAACCACAGATAAACACCACTTTAGTTATACACTGTACTTGTTCTTATAGGTACGATATCGAGATACACCGCAGTGACGGGTCTACGGGAAAGGGTTGGGTGGGTTAGGGTGTTTTTGTTTTTGTTTTTTACTTTTAACCACCTCATTGCAGCCCTTGGGCTTTTTTTTGGGGGGGATTCTTTGTTTTGTTTCAGGCTGAGGTGGTTTACCGCCCCCTCCTCCTTGGGTGGTTTATTACACACACACACACACACACACAAAGAAATATTATTATAGTAGTAGTATTTGTAGTAGTATTGCCTTTTTGGAGAGAAGTGGCAGCAACAAATGTGAAGACCTTTTTGTTTTGTTTTTCTTTTCGGGGGGTGGGGGGTCATGATCCATCGTTATTGGGCCAACCTCCCCCCCCCCCCCCCCCCCCCGTAGCAGAAAGCTAGATCCGCCCCTGCACTATGGTCGCATTATATTTTATACAACTAATAAACATATTGATATTGACATTACTGTTTCGAAAAAAAAAAAAGTTTTGATGAGTTTTGTCTCTTCTGGCCCCTAGAAGACAGAAAAAATGCCCCATATCATCCGCAATTTGTTTTGTTTTGTTGTTTCTTTCTTTTTGTTGGCTTAACTGTCCTCTTTACTGCTTAAAAAAAAAAAAAAAACACCTATAGCGCTGATGAATTCTGAATTGCCTGATTTTTTTAAATGAATATGGTGGGAAAAGATCTGAAGACATGTGTCAAGAAAAGAAGACCCTAATCAACTTTGATAACATGTTCCAAAATGTGAATCGATTAGTACAAACCTGAACAAAGTGGGGCCAAGAATAGCAAAGTATATACGTGACAGCTTTTGGAAATGTGGTAGTTGCTAGAGGGCAGTAATTTCTGAAAAGCTGTGTGCATGCAAAACTCTGTATTTTTTTTTCTCTGAAATTTCTCGTTTCCACTTCCGGGTTTATTATTCAGCTGACCAGCAAAAAAGAAAAATTTAAAAAAAAAAAAATATATATATATATATATAAAACAATGTCTTTAGCAAAAAAAAAAAAAAAGTCTTCAGAGGAAAAACATAACCTTACCGCACTCACACTTCAAGATCTCTATCTATTTCTTTTCAGTGCCACGTACGTACTTCCGGGTTAAAAAAAAAGTGAGGGCCAAAGTGATGCACCTTATGTATTCCTTTGTATGGTGCACAAAAAGTGGGGGGGGGGGAGGCGAGCCCCCTCTGCCCCCCCCCCCCCCCCCGTTCCCCCGGCCATGTCTCATTATTATGTTCATCAAAATGAGAGAGGGGAAATTCATTAGTTCGATAAAATTCTATGTACATGAAAGGAGAAAACAGTTTAAGTGTTATCTATAACTTGTCAGGAGCTAGTTTGATTGTCAACCTGTCTAGTTTGTCCTGTTATAATTTATCATACTCACATTACTTTACTTCCTCTTGACCAAGGTAGTCCCTCAACATGAACAAGTTTTATGTTCCTTTGCGAAGAGATAGAGAGTGAGAGATTCTTTAGAAAGTATTAAGGGAAAATAATGACCGATATAAAAGTAATGCTATGAGAAAATCAGTGTGTAGCTAGCCAACGGAAATTTGTGCATGTGGCACGAAAGTTATAAGATCCATCCACTAGTTCTTGACATTTCTTGAAATAACCTCCATTAGTGGCGTTAATGTCACGTCACCCATGTTAAAAAAAAATACGACGTTTTGTTTTTCGTTTGTATTGGATTATACTTATACATATATTTCTTTATTATGAACTAT
Source organism: Diadema antillarum (assembly GCF_040938485.1). NCBI lineage: Eukaryota > Metazoa > Echinodermata > Echinoidea > Diadematoida > Diadematidae > Diadema > Diadema antillarum. Next base: position 1,007,889 of record NW_027271872.1, on the reverse strand, counting down.
ACACGTATAGGTCGATCCTTGGACTCAAACATTTTTCTCACACATCCCTGCCATTTTATGGTCCCATATTTAAAATTCAGGATACATATATTTGAATGAGATTAGCCCAGGCTATAGTTATTGGCGCTGACCTACAACATCGTTCTAGAGAAGTAAAGGTAAAGTAAAGTTCGAAGGAATGCGCTTTCTCTGTCCTGAGCGGATCTCTATCAAATAAATCAAATAGGAATATTATCATTGACATACACGTGTGCCTTTTTAGAGTTGTAAAATGTATACTAATGTCGAACGACATGAACAATTTACTGAGTACAGTAATTTTCAGCAAAAGAAAAAAAAAAGAAAAGATATGAACAGCTCAAGCACCATGGCATTGTAAGAGGTCAATGTTGCAGAGCCGTCGAAGCGTCTTCTTACGTAATCGGACTTGGTCTCTCACAAAGAGTGGTGTAGTATTTACGTATTTTCACTCCGTGTCTATTTCGCCCCCAGCTATTGCCTGAAACGTACACGTCGATCTGGCACGAAAAACTGATTGTGCACCATTCCCAGGTTATGCTTTCATGCCGGATGACGAGCCGCAAGGGATTCGGTCAATAAATTCGCTTCATCGAGCCCAATAATAGCAAACATCACTTGGACTTTGGTCGCTCCTCAGTGCGCATTATACCACCTGTTTTATGTTGCGCATGTTTTCTACGGCACTTTCATTGTAATTATGTCTTTGCTTAGAAATATGTTCTCGATCCAGGGGTTGGTGTCGAACGTGACGGGTGCAGCCAAACAGGGTGCACTGCCGCATCTCCGCCTCGCACGTTCGTCGTTCTGCTACGCTACTGCTGCAAACAACAACAGTCACCAGTGGGTTTCTACTGCCAATACCAGCCGGAACCTTACAACTGCTCTTCTCAACTCGAGTTTGGATGAAACGGGCTTTTTACGACAGAACCTGAAAAATTTTCATCTCGGTAAGACTTACCTTCTTTACGACACATCCACGAGATAGTGCTAATATCGAGTTTGCTTTGTTGGGGTTTGTTTTTCTGTTTGTTTATGTTGTTGAGTAAACAGCTGTTAGTTTACTCGTTTTTTTTAAACTTTACTCTAGAATTTAATGTAGACTGAATTACACTCTATTTTTCCAGACAACAACAACAAGACGGAGGTTTAGCTTAGAAGAATTTTGGCAGTCATTCAGAGAGGATATGTGGATTGTGGTAGAATATATAATTTATCTTTGTTGATATATATTCTTAAAAGAAAATAGACAATTATTTTTGAAGGATTCCAGGTAAAGTTAAGACAACTTTTGAAAAATGAGGAGGAACATATAAAGTTTTTCTTTTTCCATTTTTTTTCTACTGCATCTTGTAACCATAGGCATATTGCTTATTCACCCAAGAGAGGAGCATTTTTGTAGATACTTTTTGGTTGTGTTTGTTTTGGATGAAAATATTCAAGTCTACCTAAGGTTTATAGATTAGAATCATGTACAGCTGTAGGCTCTATCTGTTATTTATGAGCCTCAGACTATCATCTTCATTGAATCTGGCCGGCAGAACACAGGAAACCTAGACAATTATTTGCAGATGCGCTTGGCTTATCTCTTCTGGGATGGATGTGTTTGTTGTTGATAGCACATTATTGGCCAAGGTAGGCTCCCATTGTGTAATGAAATGTATCTGAAGAGCTGTAGTGTACATTATGTGCTGTCCATGCAGTTCATTGTGGGTGGAAGAATAGGCCTTTGTGCTGCTGACCAGACCTTTACCTACACCATATCATAGAGTAAGTGCATTACGAGACATGCCATTTACCTGATCTGATGATGTTTGATGAGATATACTTTCTTTTGTTGAATAAATTGGGTTAGGGTTAGATTTTGGGGAGGTAGTAAAACACATACAGTTAATCTTGCCTAAGTTGAATCTATTTAGACTGAAGAAATAGCTTCAACTTTGGGAAAATTTTGCTTATGAGGGATTAAAATCAATAGCATAAAGAGAAGAGGACTTAAAAAGACCTTTTTCTTAGGTGGTTATTTTTTCTTCTGGTAGTCCTGCATCCTTCAGACTTGAAGATTATTACATGTAGGCATTATTTGACTTATGGGAGGTCGACCTACACAAGATTGAATGTAATTCTTGTCCATGTGGTGTTTTGTTGTGATGTTTTCATATGTAACATATTAAATGGCTAGGGTATGCTGCAATTTCGTTTCTCTTTTTTTGTGGGGGGCGGGGCAGACATGCCTAAGACCACGCTGATCCGATGTCTGTGCTCGTTTTCGGGCGATGCCCACAACTGTCACTACGAGGAGCTCCTCAGCCTCATCAAAAGCAAGAATATCACCCTCATCGATGTCAGGCGAGAGGCGGAGCTGCAAGAGACGGGAATGATGTATGGTGCCTTGAACATCCCCTGTGAGTAAATTGCCATGGCAACCAGACATCCTGGTATACGTTGGAAGTGATATATCATGTCACTTTAGTTCAATTACTTTATTTTCATCAAACAAAAGGCTATACATATCACGAAATATACATTTGAACTTGAATTTAAAGTAAAGAAGCACAAGTTATAAATTTATAATACAAAATATAATATATTATGTATTATGAATCAATGTATAGTACATGTATGAGAGAAGCGATGCATACTTTGCAAGAATTACATGAAGAAGTAAAACTAATGATAGAAAATAGTAATCAACTGAATATAAAACTATAGACAAATAAATGGAGGATGATCTACACAGTAGGTGTCTTTATTAAATTGAAAACATAGTGAGAAACACAAGGCCTACTCACAAAAAATAATAATACAATGTAATAGCATACCAAATTTCAACTGCAGTAACTCTGTTTTAGTGAGTTATATAGCAAAAATGGTTTTAAAAATTTCTTCCATTGAGTAGATTACATTCCTGTGTGTGCACAAGTATGCCTGGAATTTGAAGGATCTCAGCAAGCTGATGGCATGATATTCTGTCTTGCCATCTTTCAACATATTAACATTGAGATGAATTATGTGATATCAAATATGATTTGTCTTTCAAACTAGCTCCTCCCCATATGAACCAAGAGAAAGAGAACACTGGTTGCTACATGTACTTAGAATTCATGAGAAACACAGGTGTTTCAGTGGAACTCAATATGAAGAGATGTGATATATCAAAATTCCTGATAAAACAACCTAATTTCTCAGGTCCTAATGAATTTATTTCCTTTGTTTTGTATTGTTTATTGACTACTGATATAACAAAATATGAGATATATAAAGAAAAAAATTGTCTTGGTGCTATGGATCCCATTATAATGAGTTTCCACTTTACAGTGTTCTCTGACTTATACTCACAGTGGATGAGCTAAAACAGGCATTTGAGCTGCCGGAAGACAAATTTGAGCAGCGCTACGGGAAACCGAGACCCAAGGATGATGGTGCCAGCATCGTCTTCAGCTGCCGTAGTGGGAGACGAAGCCTGACAGCCATAGAGATTGCCAGGGAGAAAGGCTTTTCCAAGTAAGTCTTGTCAGCTCTTCGATAGCAACATTTTTTTTGTGAGATAATGAGACACATCTTAGGAAATATGAACAGGCATACAATTTTAAGAGTAATTCAAAGTTCATTTGATGAAAATGGGTTTAAGAATAGACGAGATATCCAAAAACAAAGAGGTCCTTATATTAGGTGGGACCCACCTTTTTTTCAGAACTACTTTGTTTTACTTTGTTTTTGGATATCTTAGACATCTTAAAACCAATTTTCATCAAACATGAATTCCTCATAGAATTGTATGCTATTGAAAAATGTGTATGTGGTTTCTAACTCAACCAAAATTATATCATCTCTTTAACCAGTTTCAAAATTATTTCTTTGGCTATTTAATTGTCATACAAAGTCTGATATCTAGAACTCCCGTCTTCCATCTCTAATGTTATCAGACTTTGTGATTGGTATGAGAGGATTGAGTCTCAATTTCAAGACTAGCATTTAACAATATCACAGCATTCTAGTGCCTGCATGCTGGAATATAATTCTTGTTGCCATGCTGTTCTTTTGTTTTGTATTACAGACTAATGAAATGAAAACAATAGATTGATCTGCAAAGATTATCGGCAAAATCAGATCATCAAGAGAGATATAGATGTTGACTTATGATAGATTTGTATGCTGTGACATATACGATATGAGGTGACTCCTCATCTCTCCATTCCCCTATGCCACACTTTGTTTCAATTCCAAGCAACCGGTCAATTGCACAGCAAAAGCGTCAGATACACCTCTCAATATTTCACTGCCAGGCAGAAAGGTTCAATCATAGAATGTGGCAGAAGCCTTGAGCACTTCTCTCAACATTTCTCTGGCCTCATCTGTGATATAAACCGACGCACATCTTTCATCTTGTCTTCTCTGCCCCATCTCTCTTTGGCCATTCCCAAATAACCCTGATATAGAGACTAACATTCCACACAGCATTTCCCTTTCTGTCTATGTGTCTGTATGTCTATCTGTATACCCCCCCCCCCCCCACTCCTCTTTTCCTTCTTTCTTGTCTTGCTGTTTATGCTGCCCTCTGTTGATGAATTTCATATATCTTTTTCTGTGTCTGTTTTGCCGTTTCCATGGATACAGGGCCAGGCATTATCCTGGAGGTTGGATCGGCTGGCATGCGAAGAGCAAGTTGTAATTGAGCCTTTTAACCACCAAACCATTCCTGGCATCAATATCATTTTACTCCATGGATCAAGACGTCAAAAAGGAATCTTCAGATATAAACAGGTCATAAAGGTCATCGCTTTTTTGTTTTTGTCTCTGCATTGCAATGTACGTATGTCTGAAAATTAGAATTCATAGCAGAGCAGCATGTGCGAAATCAGAAAAAAAAAAGTATTTTTGATTTTGTAACAATAATTTCTTCCTCTGCATACGCTTTTCGTGACTATGATCTTACCTACAACCCTTCAAATCATCAAGTTGGTGGAGGTATTGGCAGTTAGCCCTAAGTGTGCCCAGCAATTCTTCAGCCACTGCCAAGATGTAAATCCCATGCAATGTTAGATATATATACTCGAAGACTTGAGTTGTATCAGAGTACAGTAGTCGATTCCAACAAAGGATTTTTTGCTGGTGAATACAGGCAAATCCTGTTGTAACGAAGTCTTCGGGACCAGCAGTTTTCTTTCATTATATTGAAATTTTCTTATATCTGAACAAATAACAGGTACGCTATACAGATATCTAACTGATCATTTTTGGGCCATGAATTCTACTTTATTGTATCCAGAATTTTGTTATAACCATGTTCTTATAAGAGGAATGCAGTGTACTTAACTTTCATATAGTGTGGAATTAATTCCGCTTACAACACATTCCACCAAGATCTGTATCCGTAGACAGTGACTATGTTTAGATTGCGAGAAAATGCATGCATACTGTAGCACTCTGGAGTTGAAGGCACATAGACCCGGTGGCTGCGGGGGCGCTGTTGGATGATACTGCCAATCACCATTGGCATGATACGAAGATTGCCGAATTTGAGCTGTCATCAGGAGTAAAGCGCGTAGGTGTTGCTAGGTAGCGTTGCCTTCGTTGTCTTCTGCACGTCACACAGTCTGTAGTGATGCCAGGGTGTGCGCTTCTTAGTATGATGTCACAGAAGAAGTTTGCTAAAACTGTCATCATCAGCCGAATCATGAACCAAACTGTGATCAGACCACTGACTACAGTGGATCGGACTTCTTCGGACTCGTGGAAATGGGTCACAGCGTAAGCACTACAGGGAGTCAATAGCGTAGGTCTCTGTAGGAAACTTGCGCCGTGCGCCCACGCACACATTCAACTATACCACCGGGTCTATGTGCCATTAACTCTAGACTAGATCATGGGACTTCATAGGAGGTGGGTAAACATAAACATGGCACAGTGAGGGTCAATGACCTTGTAAACATGATCATGAAATGTAAGCCATGCTTCTCTTTTTTTCCTAGCCACTCTGTATCATTTATGTGTGTTATTATGACGTCAGCTGATGAATTTTATGAGTTACATGCCAAAGAAGTACTATTTCTCTGCACAAATCACTCCACTGGTTGTATGGTCATAGTGTAACAAGTATGGCGCAGGTGCTAAAGTGGGGACATAATTAACCAAATCAAGTACTGTGAAAACTGATCATATTGTGTTTGTGTGTGTGTTTTCATGTGGAATATAAATCTTCATATATTGTATGTAATTTGAGTAATGTCTGAATGTTGGACTCTAAATAAGAAGTGCCTTTGTCAGCTGAAGAATTTAGTTTATTCATGATAGATTTTAACAGCCGTCCCTCTTTGGTGTGACACATCCCAATTGAAAGGAATTTTGGAAGTATATAGAGGGATTATGAAGAACCTCCAACTGAAGCAACAAATGATGTGCATTGATATAGGACCTCAACATCTTGTCTTTGCCAAACAGTAAGAACTCCCAAATGTTTCAGTTTAAACACATGCTCAGTCAGGCTGTCAAATAAAAGTACTCTTACTAATTCCTATCCTATATTTGTTTTCTTTGTGCTCAAAGTGTTTCCGTATAAAGAATGAATGCTAATGTCTTCTATTTTGGGTATTTCAGATATTATAGTTTCCTAATTCAGAGACAAACAAGGGATGCTCCCACTGAATGACACTTTTTCTGTTTTAATGATAATTTAGTTTATATGTTTTACTTGAAATGGTGTAAAAAATTGCCTTGGATCGGTGATTGTAAGCTATGGAAACAATGCTAGTGTAATTTTGAATTTTCTCAACAAGCAGTAATTGATTAATGTACAAAACCTTGATAGAGACCCTGTATTGTGATCTCCGAGCTGCTAACACCAATATGAGTTTGTGGGACAGCGTAAATTTTCAGTAAGAGATTTTATAAATATTTTTTAAAATGTGTACATGTCATCTACTAATTTCTTCCAGAACTTGATTTTTATTTGCCAGTTTTGTCTAAGTCCTGCCTTCTCATTTTACATTCTGTAATGTTTACAAAACAAAATATCTAAGAGAAGTAAAGAGAATGGCATATTTGGTGGTTTACCCAAAAGTTACTTTTAACTTTGAGAATATCCCTCGTCCCCCCCCCCCAAAAAAAAAAATGTACCCTGTATATCAAGATATATGCATACATGAAGTAGTCATGTCTACTGAATAAAGAGCGATGACTTCAGTATGTGAATTATATTGAGTTGTGTAACAGATTACATTTACCATCAAATTATATATATCAGAACATTAAATTGCATTCTAATGTCACTTCTTCAAATGCAGTTCCAATGTATGTTTATTATGCCTCTTGCAGTATGTTGTGTGATAATCCAATGAAATGATACAGTGGACTCCTGTTATAACGAAGTCCTCATCACAGGACCGGCAGTTTTCTTTCGGTATTATCGAAATTTCGTTACAACCCAACAAATAAACAGCAAAAAACATAGAGCGAGTAATATCGCGGCCTGAACTTTCACTTCGTTGTAACTGAAATTTTGTTATAATCGTGTTCATTATAACAGGAATGCACTGTATCACTCAAAAAGGTCACTGGATCCATGTAGATATACATGTACTGTATTGCACCTAATCTAATATTACCCACCCTGCCTCGAATATTCAGCCATCGTGAAAAACATCTTTTCTTTTCTTTCTTTTTTTAAGCACTAGCTATCTATACTTGCAGTATCTGTCCATATGTTGCAGGTCCCACATTGTCACAAAATCATATCATGAAAAAGAGATAACAAAGAAAAAAATGATGATACGCTAGCTGCTGTACACGACTGTACCAGCATTTTCTCAAAGAAAGAGCTGATTCACTGGGAAATGACATGTGTGCACAATGCTATCATTATTAATGACTGCAATGATACAAGTGCATCATGGGAGGTGGGTGCAAAGGTTATTATCTCAACCTGAAAGTAATAAATGGGAGTAGGGCATCATGACGACGGGGGGAAAATATACTAACTGGGGAATAATACATGCTAAACTAAATTTACAAATCCAACCCCCACCCCACCCCTATTTTTCCCAGCAGTACATAATTATGTATTTGCATTACACCTGCAAACTGTTTGTACATACAGTCCTGGCAACTAGCCAATATCAATTACACATGTACGCATTTGAGTGTTGCAGTTATGAGATGTATAACTGCAATTTCTCCCATACATTTTTCTTTTCTTTTCTTTTTCTTCTGTTTAAAGGAAAGGGAAGCTTTCTTTCAAATCAATACCAGTACATGTATACAGTACAAAAGAGAATCCATTATTTTCGAATATCACATATATACATTAAACAAAATGAGAATTACATCCTGTGAAACCATCAAGCCTCTCTCCCACACAACCAAATTCACTTTATTGTCACATGCACACGCACGCACACACACACACACACACACACACACACATACATGTACAATGTATTAGTAAACTTTGCCCCTTTTCTTTTTCTGTTTAACCTTCATTCAGTTTTAATGGAGTTTTTGAGTGAAGGAAGAAAAATCAAACTGACTGATTAATATGTGATATTTGCTCACACCACCAAAGCGGGATTTCTGGCAAACTAAACCACGACTGGAATACAGCCGAAATTTGCTAAATAATGAAACCTGTAAAAGTCACTATAGGGGAAAACTCGATAAAAAGAGATCTTATATAACAAAAATACCTGCTATAACAAACTAATTTCTCCAGTCCCAATTGATTTATTTCCTTTGTTTTGTATTGTTTATTGACTATACTGATATAACAAAATATCTGATATAACGAACAATTGTTTTGGTCCCAAGGATCTCGTTATACTGAGTTTCCACTGAACATCATGAGGATCGTAACTTTCAAACAATCACGATGCTTGTGTGTACAAACACAGATTATAACTAGAGAGGGGCCGTCAAAGGCGGCAGACCCACGCCTAAGTACAAAGTCGGGGTAAACATAATGTGCATTCGGTCATCTACCAGAATTCGGCCACTTAATTGCCAGTGTGCTTTATCACCAGCCAGTGAGTTCTACCAAAGATCGTACACTGAAGTGTACGATCTTTGGTTCTACAGTCACATCACACGCAAATCACATAATTACACATACGGTATTAACACTCATTCACGTACAGGAAAGTCCTTAAGTCTCCTCCAAAAATCCATCGAAAATCCCAAATTCCACCGTCAAAAGTGCAGAATCGGAACTTTTCCAAGCGCGCGCGAATTAAGTCCAGTTTTAAGAGTATTGTCTACGCGACGGGTCGCGGAAAAAGCGCTAAAAATCGAGAAATACGCCGTTTTCTTGCGGGATATTTTGATTATAGCAAGCCGAGAGTGTGATGATATCAAAGGTCGTATGAGTGTACGATCTTTGATGGTATCCACAAAAGCAAAAAAGAAAAACAAAATTTACGTACCCCCTAGGCAATTACCCCTATGATTAGTGTCTACGGGAATTATTCAATGCAAGGGTTGAATGCAAATGTCTACTGCACCAGTATTCGGCCACCAACGAGCGCCGCAACGTCCCCGGTGCAATTTTGCACCAACAGTGTAGAGCGCGATGCATTTTCAGCGGCCTTGCACACGCATTGACATTGAGCACGCATATCGTGCAGTGTGACTGCGACCGAGCAAAATGCTCCTCCAACGAAAAAAACAATCAATGTTAATTTGAAAAATCATCAAATATCAAAGGTCGTATGAGTGTACGATCTTTGATGGTATCCACAAAAGCAAAAAAGAAAAACAAAATTTACGTACCCCCTAGGCAATTACCCCTATGATTAGTGTCTACGGGAATTATTCAATGCAAGGGTTGAATGCAAATGTCTACTGCACCAGTATTAGCCCACCAACGAGCGCCGCAACGTCCCCGGTGCAATTTTGCACCAACAGTGTAGAGCGCGATGCATTTTCAGCGGCCTTGCACACGCATTGACATTGAGCGCGCATATCGTGCAGTGTGACTGCGACCGAGCAAAATGCTCCTCCAACGAAAAAAACAATCAATGTTGATTTGAAAAATCATCAAAATACGGGCCAGTTTGTGATGACGGAGAACGAACTTTCATAAATCTAGAAGGACATAGTCCCTCAAATAGGCCTAAACGTAAATTTCGGAATTCTTACGAACATTTGAGCAGCGAAGTCGGATCGTTGGGGAGTTTATGTCTTCGTATGGTAGCGGAAAATCGCAAAGTGAGAAACGGGAAATTTTCGGAATGGTCACTATACCATGGGGTCAAAACTTCAAGGTCACACAGAATTTGCAAGGGTCAACCGATTATCACCAAAATCTAATCGATTCTTTCCTGTCATTATCCAAACATTCCCTGAACATTTCGTGCAAATCCGTTTTCCCGTTCTCTTGTTATCTTGTACACAAACAAACAAACAAACAAACAAACAAACAAACATACAAACAAACAAACAAACAAACAAACAAACAAAAAAAAAACAAACAAACAAACAAACAAACAAACAAACAAACATACGGAACCCTTTACATAACCCCCTGCCGATTTTCATCGGCGTGGGTAACAAACAAACAAACATACGGAACCCTTTACATAACCCCCTGCCGATTTTCATCGGCGTGGGTAATAAGGTCTTAGTTACACAGGATAGCCTCTTCAGTGTTGCCACTGCTCTACCAGAGGGCCCTGCTATTATCATTACCCTAGCGTTGCCAGGTACCCATTTATACACCTGGGTCGAGAGGGACACAGTGGGTAAAAACATCTTGTCCAAGGACGTAAGCACTGGGCGGGATTCGAACTCGGGTCCTCCGATCGGGAGTCGGGAGTCTTATCCACTATGCCACAGTGCCCCCACTAATTACCCATGATAATGACTGATATTTCTGAAGAAAGAAAAAAAAAAAGGATCAAACAAATCTTCCTCAGAACATCATAAACGGAACACAATGATATATAAAAGTCTACTTCGTGCATAAAGATTCGTCGTATTTCTTTTTTTAAGTCCAGAATAACAATCATTTCTTATTTTCTCTACTCTCATACATTGACTATGTACCGCCAAATGATTTTCTCGAATCTCAGATACACAACTACATGCATGCATGCGTGCAATTTTATGTGTTGATTATCGGGGACAGCACTGGTTTCAATTGATTTTTTTTCCCACCAGTATCTTGTCTAACAACTCAAACTCATGTTCGTACATTATTGAGCACATACGTCTAAATATGTTACGTGCAGTTAACTATTGGGAATTCCAAGCTTCTTCTCTTTTCCGTTTGCGTGTTCCGTTTGTATACAATTCAGCCTTATTCTCGGGGGGGGGGGGGGGGGAGAGAAATAAGTCAGCTTTGACATGCCTTTTCAGGCCAGGAGAATTCTGAAGGTTTTCCCATACATTTTCTTTTTCCCCCTCTCATTGTTATTGTTCATTCTGTTATTTTTGGAGAGGCGTACAAAGCGGAACACGCTAGATTCTGGTTCTGGGCTCCTTTTTTTCCCTTCTTCGTTTTTTTCTTTTTTCCTTTTTCCTGTTTTTTTTTTTTTTTTGGGGGGGGGGGGAGGGAGCTGGCGTTTCCACAAAAATACCTGTGGTTTATGTATAGCACCCCATCCGCATACGCACACACACACACACACACGCACACACACACACACACACACACACACACACACGTGGCGGATCCAGGCGGGAGCCCACCGGGTGTGCGCCCCCTTTATTTATTTATTTTTTTTTTTTTTGGTTAAAACAGAAGAAATTAAAAGAGAAAATAGGGAGTGCGTCCCTCCCCTTTAATTTTGTAAAGGCGCCCCCTCTTTACGAAATGCCTGGATCCGCCCCTGCACACACACACACACACACACACACACACACACACACACTTGCACATAACATGGAAGTGCCTTGTACGAATGTTCTGCACTGATACTGATGTACTCTCCTGCTAGTACTCTCTAAAAAAAAATCGAGTGAAAACTTTCACTCTAAAAAGAGTGAATACAAAAAAGAGTGAATTTCGAGTGAAATTGGAGTGAATTTTGAGTGAAAATGCTCATTTTCACTCATTTTGGAGTGACGTCAGGGATCACTCGAAGATTTTTGAGTGATCCCTGACGTCACTCCAAAATGAGTGAAAATGAACATTTTCACTCAAAATTCACTCCAATTTCACTAAAAATTCACTCTTTTTTGTATTCACTCTTTTAAGAGTGAATATTTTCACTCGATTTTTTTTTAGAGAGTAATAAAACATCTGTCATAACACCTCTGTCGTGTTTGCTGGTCCAGTGTAGCGGATAAAGTTCATGTGAGCCTCGTGAGAAATAGATTTATGTAGACCTTGGGGTTGGATGATAACTGTTTGTATTTATAGGTAAATGGCCACCACTCCAGACAATTTTTTAATGATTATTACATACAGGTGTATGATAAATAATAATAGCTCCATGCTTGGTCATTAACCCTGACATTATACACTCAGCAAAAAAAAAGAAAGTAAACACTTTCAAGTTTATATTTCTCATGGAAATTTTGGTAAAATATTAGTGTATTATATACTATATGATAGGTGATCTAATTGGCTATCAACTTGGTAAGTCAATGAAAAGGGAAACTTTTACGCATGAGTGAACATTTGATTTTCTAAGGCACAAAAGTAAAAATTTCAAATATGAACAAGTTGTCATTCATACGTAAATGCTCTTCCATGTAACAATAAAAACGAAAGACAAATCTAACACAATAAAAAACATGAATTCAGTGGCAAAAATATACCTATGATCTCTATAATATCTTTGAAGCTCAAAAGATCAATAAAGCCTAAAATTATGGAGGAAAATGAAGACTTTTCTGTAAAATCCAAATTCAAATGAAATGAGAGAACAAGCAATATTGTCTCATGAATTCTTAAATTAATCAATCAATTAAGTGAATCAATGCCATCAAGATATTCTGCTCATTTAATCATCTTTGTGTCCTCACTTCCTATGTCATTTGAAGTTTGAGTTGACAGAAATTCTTATTCCCCCCCCCCCTTAAGTTTCCCACTTTGATTTCGTTTGAGGTTAAAACGAGATAAAGAGAACAAAAACTTATTTCTTACTATTTCATTCATTTCTCTCATTGTGTTAAACTGGTCTTTTGTTATCATTGTTGTCTTCAAGGGCATTTAGAAATGAAAGACAATATGTCAATTTTTGCCATTTTTACTTTTGTGCCTTGGAGGACAAAAGCAAATGTGTTCACTCTTGCGTAAAATTTCCCTTTATATTGACCTACTAGGTTGATTAAATTGCCTTTAATATGGTATATATACATTGATTTTCATCAATATCTTCTATGAAAATTATGAACTAAAAAAAAAGTGTTTTCTTTTCTTTTCTTTTCTTTTTTGCTGAGTGTATAAACAGTGATGCACTTTGAGCATGATAAAATATGAATCATATGTTTACCCTTATTTCATTACTCTTATCTTTTTTTTCCTCGTGTAACGGAGTAAAATCTATAAAAGAAGCTACGGACTCGATCCCATAAATATACTAGTGTCTATAGAATCAGATAATACGCATGTCACGCGCACATTGCATTTTGCTTTCTGTGCACAAGAAGAAAAGAACATTTATCAATATCTTAGATCAAAGAGAATAAGATGGTTGCTAATTCTGTCTTTTCTAAAGGCGACGGCAATGGGTCCCGAAACCTATCGGTGCTTGGGGCACGGAAGAAATATAAAACAAGATTGTATATCAGTATGGTCTTATTTATGCTCAGGAAGTAGGCGAATGTAGACTTTCCTCCTCCTGTTGTTGTTGTTGTTGTTGTTGTTGTTGTTGTTGTTGTTGTTGTTGTTGTTGTTGTTTTGTTATTTCCGTCTTCAGATAAAGGTATACACAATTTGTATGTATTGCATATCAGTACGTACAGTAGTATGAAGAAACGGGGGATTGCCCGTTCAGCCAATATCTGTAATGCTAAATATGACTGCTTCCACATACAGGGTCCCGTATTTACAATACATGAATAATACAATACACAAAACCTGAAAAGAAAAAATCCTTAATGAAAATAATTTACAGAGCTGGTACAGTGAGACTCAACAATAATGAGCAGAGAAATTTTTTTTAAAAAGCAGAGCGAGAAAAAGAAAAGAAGGGGAAGAAAACAAACCTTAAAAAAAAAAGAAAGAAATATGATTCATATCTGTTTGCTTGTTTGTTACGCTCAAATACAATCAATTAACTTCTCAGTGTAGATTTAACGCAAATTCTGGCTTATACTTCTATATTTTCGCGCACCAACTGAAGGCACGACTGTTATGTGGTACGTTGGTTACCCTGTCTTGTTATGTAGTATCTTGTTCTGTTATGAGCTTAGTTTAATTGTTTTTGTTTGTTTGTTTGTTTGTTTGTTTGTTTGTTTGTTTGTTTGTTTTTCCTGTTTAGTTGTTATTGTGTTTTGACTTGGTATATTTTGGTTTTTGTCGTAATGACTTTTTTTACACTGTGGAAATATAGGTTCCGATATGTAATTGTATATCTATGTTAACAGGGCTCTTTTTAAAAGCAGGCCTTTTGGCTCTGAAAAGACTACCCTGTTTTTAAAGAAGACTGAATAATACAATACTCTATCTAAATAATCAGATAATACCATTTGAAAAGATCTTAAAGTTAAAGCTTAACGAAGTTCATTGGATAATCATTATATGCATTGATATTCCCGTGTAGAGAAAAAAAAAATCCTTTTACAGTTATATAGAATTCGGCTTTATAGTGAGATTCAAATTCTGATTTGAACGAAGTGTATACAATGTATTAAAATCAGAAATCTTCTAGAAATGTTATCGGACATATAGTTTTGGGAAAAATATGCAATATCTTATAAATCATCATACTCATATATTTTATATAGCGGTATTCAATAGATTCCCAGTCCAAAATATCATGTGATTATGTTGAGTATAGAAACTGGATTTACTAGGTGGATTTACTCTTGCAATCATAATATACGACCTGCTCTATTCTGTAGCTTTGGCAGGGCTGTCAGGGAACCTTGTGTAGCGGAATACCAGAAAACGTTTCTGTAACCAAAATGTGGTTCCCAAGAATAACAGATTTCTATAATCAAATACAAGTTTGATTAATTTACATCATGTCTTAATCTTCCAAGAAAACCAATTATAATCTACTGATCTCTGGCATATTTTTATCTACATGAATATTCCATTTCAACTCGGCGTCGATATAAATTCCAAGATATTTGTCATTTCAACATTTCGAATTTGAGTATCTTTTTATACATCTACAGTACACCTCGAGAACATAAATCTCGTACCAAAAAGCATACTGAAAAGCCTGTATAGAAGGAGCAGCATGAAGAAAGAAAAGCTACATCTTATGTGTTTTCCAGCATTTGCTCGTTTTATAACAAATCTTAATTTACATTTCAAACCGTAATAGATGCACTCGAGTTATTTGAGAAGCTTATTTATACCTTTATAGGTCCTATGTTATAATTCTGAATGTAATTTTTTGTAAATATAGGCCCTAAATGAAAATGATAATGATAACAGTGGTAACTATGGTAATGACGCAATATATAATTTATAAAATGATATTTCGTCTGTTTGATCGCCATTGCTTTAAATTCATGAATAATACATTGGAGTACACAATAATAAAACCAGTTTACCAGCATAGATTTTCGTAATTCTTGCTTGTTTTATGTATGCCTGCGGTAAGGTGTAACAAAAATGTGAAGAGTGTAATACTTTGTTGGAGGGTTGGTGACGTATATAACAATCTAATGAACCGGAAAACAATTTTGAAGAAATGTGAATTTACAGACTGTAGCTCTGTTTTTGTCTGAAAAGATTGGCTTTGTTGTTGTTGTCGTTGTTGTTGTTTTTTTGTATTGTGCAGTACATCTCATGTAGAGATATTATGGTCCAGCAAATTAAAGTCCAGCACTGTAATATTGTTGTATAACGCAAGATGTCACCCCACCCACTCACCCATCCAAGTTGTAGGCCCTGCTTGTGGAACATTTAATTTGCTGTTCGAAGAACGAAGGCTTCTATAGAAGGAGCATACTGTTATCAGATAGGCCCTATGGTATGTTTACATAAAATATCGATAAGATTTTAGGATGGTCCAGAAATGTTTCATGCATGGGCAGAACGAATATAGACCCGTGGAGAGAGTGATTTCTTCCTTACGTTTCACAATATGTATTGCCTTCCTGTCGTATGCCATGTGCTGTAGGCCAATGCTTCATATTAACTACTTGTTCTATTTGTTCTACTTCCTGTTATGGTTGTCACGTGTACACAAACTTTTCTTCGAGACCTCCAGCCATCTACAATGTACCCTCCCCTACATACAGTTACATGTAGGCCTATTTTATATACACACACAAACACACACACACACACACACACACACACACACACACACACTTTTTTTGTTTTTCAATGATATTTTATTGATTTCATTCAAATCAATCATAAATCAACCCATTCTGGGTGCAACATGAACATAAGAACGGTACAAATGCCATTCAAAAGACAAATCCATTACCAACTTATACTGCCCATCATCTCCCTTCAAACATAACAACTCGATTATAAATCAATCCTACTGACCATTTCTTCACGAGAAAGTATTGACATGTACCAAAAAAAAAATGTATATATATCATTATGTATCTTTGACTATGGTATACTTATACTGCCAATCATCTCTCTTCAACATAACAACTCGATTATAAATCGAGTATGTAAGGGTATATAATTTATATACAAGGGTATATACATAAAAAAGCAACAAAACTACGTTATATAAAACTAGAATGAAATCATTTCATTGAAAATCAAATCCCCATCCCCACCAACCCCGATGCACTCAAACCTATCCCACACCCCCACCACAACCCCAAACACATACATCCACAACTACCACACACATACACCCCAAACACCAACACACATACACACCAACACCAAAAACGCACATACACACATACACCCCACACACAAAACACACCCGAAGCGATACCACCTTCCTTCCTAATGAAAACGACTTCCAAATGTTGATTGATACATACAACATACAACCGTGTAATGGCCGTATGCAGAAAAGCATCGTCCGCCCCGCACCCAAATACCGCTCCAAATACCCATTCAAATTCACCAAACAAAACTCATCAAACTCCTAGCTGCAGACAAAATCCTATAACTTTTACACCACCAAAAACTTATCCCTCCCCGCGCGCGGCCAATGACACATTATATTGCCTTCACCACTAATAACTACACTGTACTAATTAAAAGAAAAAGAAAACAAAACAATACTTAAGCTCTCGTTTCAGAAACATTTTCCCATTTCAGCAAATGTAATCCAAACTTATTTCTTTTTATAGCAATTTCTTTTTCTTCATCCCGAAAACTTATTATTCTTCTACAAATTTCCTCCAAAGTAGGAATTTTTCCCTCCGACCTTGATCTAAAAATGATATATTTCAAAATAAAAATTATTGTATTATAAAATTTTACTTTTGGATCCCTTCCCGTAACACCAAAATGAACGTCTCTCCACTCTATATTTCGAAGATATGCCATCTCAAACCTATCACTTCCTGCCACAAATTCTTAACATACACACAATCCCAAAATAAATAACACACACACACACACAAACACACACACACACATACACACACACACGCACACATACACACACATTATATACTAGCACAGGAAATATATACATATTCCCAACATATTCATTCAACAAACATGCAACATACACAATACATCGACACAAAAGAAATCGTCACCTGCTAACTTTTTAACTTCTTTATTGTATTCATAAACAAAACAAAACCATGTTACACAAATACATGACTTTGATTCAATTTTATGTACATAAGCCAATCCATATACAATTGTAGTACCACCACATAAATTGCCAGGACATGAGAAATAAGCATTTTCTTCCAAATACAGTTTGTATCTCAAGTATGAGCCATTTACACTACTTCCCTAACCCAAAGACAGCATTCCACTCACACCTATGTAGCATGAAGTTCAATGTAAGATGCAATACTGTAGTCCTAAATACATGTAGATTGTACAGTGGCTTGCATAGATATGCATACTTTTTTGACACAGAACACAAATCATTAAATCCAATTATGTACGAAGTATTTTTTTTTTTTGCTAGTTCATCAATCAGAATTTTTGTTCCTCAACAACTCACAAGCTCAGTTTCATATTTTGTCAGTTAGAACAAAAATAAAAGAATTAACGCCATCCAGTCTGTATAGCATTAACACCTTTTTTTTTTTAATTCCTGACAACCTATACCAGCTAATGATCATCCAAAATGAGTATGCAATTTCATCTTAGGCACATAGGAAGCAAATGTTTTGATACTGTATAGTGTCATGAAAATGTTACACTATTCCATATTTTACAATCTCTTCATATTGACAAAGAAAAAATAACATAGTTTATTCAAAATACATTTGTATCACACATTTTGTTCTGTAATCAATCGCTTTGTCTCTTTCAAAAATATGGTGGACGGACTGTAATTTGGTTTGAGCAGTTAACATTGCATAGGCGACGATATGCATAAGATAGATTGTTCTTTGTCCTTAGCACTTTGTGAATGGAAAAACACAGCTGTTCTGCTATCAACAAAGATTAAACTGTACTCACAACAGATTTCACAGACACTACAAGTTTTCATGTGTTAACAATACACTTATTGACATATATCTAAAACGAAATGAATGTTCCTGATTAATATTACATCACTACTGTAACAACTTAACAGCACATAAGGGCAAAACAAGAATATACATGTATCCTGAGACATATGAAAATCATTATCTCAATTACCATATCAAAAGTGCTCAGCTCTTCACACTCATACCCCACAAAGTACATGGCTCATAGCAACATCATTCACAGTTCAGAATGGAAAGAATGCTGTTATCACACAAGATCATACCACATACCACAGAAAGTGGTGGGGTACATAAGTGTGAGATGATAATGTGCAGTTCAATAACTCTGTGAATACATATCTCTATGTGAAATTCTATGAAATTGCTCAAAATATCTGATGTGATACAGACGAACATACAGTATAAGGTGATACCATTACTTGCTTGCGTCCACAGCAGAAAAAAAAATAAAATAAAATATTGCCCATCCAACACAGAATCCATGGAAGTGACCTCCACGTAATAACTTTCTCACTTTCATCATAACTGAAATGAGTTGGCTAGTAGCTTTAAAATGATAACCTGTTTGGAGCCCTCCATCTAAGCTTGGGGGAAAATGACCGCGTAGAGGCACAAAAGTAACTAAGTAAATGTCAATGGCTACCAGTATGAACTATGTACACAACATATTTCCAAGTCTAAAATCTTGTTTCATCAGATTATTTACTGATTAACATCTTAGGTAGACATTAGTAGCATGTCTCAGTTCAAGGATGATCAACTAGCACTACATGACCTCTCCTTCCATCCCTCCCCCCTCAAAAAAAGAAAAAAAAAAAAGAAGAGAGAAGTATACTAAACATTCAAGTTTGAAACCAAATTAGAATAGCAGTAGAGAGAGGAGATTGCAGTAACAACATACAGCAGTCATCTCCCCCCCCCCCCCAAAAAAAAAAGGGAAAAAAAAGAAGCAAAAAGCAATTTTATACCCAAATTTCCATTTGGCCAAGAATGCTAGATTTCCCTTTCAAGAACTGGTAGCCTTGCGACAAAAGCTATAGACCACATAAATGGCAGACAGTCTCGAAATGAATGTCTCCAGACTACGGTATAAGGCTGCTTTGCACACATTACATACCAATGCATTGACCCGATTCAGCCATGGGAATAAACTTAAAAAGCATGGTCAAAATATAGTTTTATAAGAAAGCACCCAAGATGATAGCGCACTATTGAAGCATTCAAACTTTGTGCATGCTTAAAGACAGCAAAGAGAATACAATTTCTGTCAATGCTGGTGAATACAAAATAGACAGCAGTTTTTATATGTTTG
The DNA here is from genome assembly GCF_040938485.1 of Diadema antillarum. Lineage (NCBI taxonomy): Eukaryota > Metazoa > Echinodermata > Echinoidea > Diadematoida > Diadematidae > Diadema > Diadema antillarum. Next base: position 987,830 of record NW_027271872.1, on the reverse strand, counting down.
TTGTTGTCACAGACCCCTGCTTAGGGGAAAATACAAGAGACCCACATAAGTTTTTCTTCATTTTCAATGGTTGGAAATAAATGAGGACGTACCGGTAAGCTACATACTTGGAACAAGATTGCCTCATAATAAAAGTAGGAACTCAGCCAATTTACTTACTTGCAATGGCAAGGGGGATGTTTTCTGTGCTCTGCTAGACAGATGTTTGTGCTTCAGATATTTTTTGTGCTTTGTTCTGTAATGATGACATCCACTCCATGGCGCTGCCCAGTTGAACAACACATTTGTGCTGAAAGCCTATAGCGGCAGAACTCTGGTTAGTAACTGGTGCGATGTACATGTACACTGTAAGCTGCTCACTACTAGCACAAACTGACCCTTACTAAGCGTTTATACCGAGTGCAGTTTACACCAACCATCTGAGAATTTGCCACAGAAGTACAGGATGCACATTAGAGCGGGGCAACTAGCAATAATCGCACCTCGGATAAACCTAAGTGGCTACGATACTGTCTCTTCGCTGAGAGAGGGGACAGAAATACAAGTAGAGAATGTTTTTTTCAACAAAGCATTTGATGTACGTATCACCAGACATACTCAATGAGAAAATACAAATTATTCAATCACAAACCTTTATTTGTCATTGAAATTTGATAATTTGTGGCACTCTAGCATTATAACTCCTTCTTCATTTATATACAAAGCTACCAACTATAATAAGCAGCAATACACCAGCATTTCATTCTATTTTGTGAATGCTAACGCAAAAGCCATTAAGTGCCATTTTCCATACATGCCGTAAATAATTGTGACAAGTACCAAGTACTGTAAATGATGTCAAATTACATTTTACATGTGGGGACACGGGAAAAGAGGGAATGGGGAAGATGAAATTATATAAATATATATATATTCACAATTTTACATGAGAGTTTGTAAGTTGCTGCTCATTTTCCAACAGTTCTTTGATTCAGTTATAACAGCTGTCCATGAAGACTATCAATTGAGAACCACTGATTCATATGTGGGCACCATGTACTTGATGTTGATGAAAGCATCATCCCCGCCCCTCCTCTCAAAGGCTTCCAACGTCTCCTGGATCAGGTCGCCGATGTTCTCTCGCCTCTGCTGCCCGTAATCGATGCAGTCTCCGGAGTTCAGGTTCTTGGACTTGAAAATGTTGAGGATGGGGAGAATCTGTCGGTAGTACGGCACCAGCGCCTCCCCTACCCGGTCCCCAGACACTACCAGATGCTGCATGACCTTCAGCGTTGTGCACAGGACCTGCATTGCGCAAACAGCAGAACCAAAAGGATTAAATTTAGGCATGCTCATATATTTATAAAACATGTCAGGACTTATTCCTTCTCACAACTGATACAGATATTCTGGTGCACATTTCAAAGACGTACCTATCACACCATCATGTATTGAAGACAAAAAATTTAGCAAGAATGTCTTGCAGTACAAACATGTGGGGCTGAAAACTGAATAGCACCATGCATATCAAGAGTTACAACATACAAGTAGAAAAAATCATCTTTAGAAACTGGCAGCCACATTATGTACAGTATGTACAGTCTCTTCAGTTGTACAGTGTATACATCGCACACGTAGAAAATGTACTTGAAGTCCATTTACACCTCATGAAGTCATGTCTTGTCAGTGACTGGCATAACAAGGAATCAAAGTTGAAATACAGAACATCAAATCCATGAACAGACCAATACTGTACATGCTCACAGCGAGGGCACTCACCTTAGCATTCCTCATTGCCAGAGCCTTCTTGATCGGGATGATGAGCTGTGGGATGACGTGGAGGATCTTGCCGCCTCCGTGTTCAAGCATGTCGTGTACACCCTGCCTCGCAAAGAACTCGTATGGATGTGTCGTCTCACAGAGACCATCAAAAAACATTGGCAGATAGTGGTGGTAGTCTAGCTTTTCAATTTCAACCTGCAAATGCAAAGAAGCAAAAAACATGAAATACCATTATTACTATTAGGGTTGGCATCGTCCAGCTCCAGTATTCTACTGCTGGATTCAAGATGTACAGTGTACAGAACACTATTTTCTGGACCAAACAGTAATAGCATCCATGATAGCAAAGCTTGATGATAGAAATACATAGAATGATAAATTGAGAGACTAACGTTAGATTACAATATATTTCTGAATTGATCTACACACACTGTCATTATGATCACGAGACCGATTGCTAATTATCAAATCAACATCAGAAATTTAAAGCATTCTAGATCTATCAACACAGCTTCATTGTTATATGTGGGATGTGACGTGAAAATTGTGATGAAAAAATAGCACCTGTGAGGCTGTGTTTGTTTACACTCGTTGTGGTAGTGTACACGGATGTACACATGAGCCCATGGTCCACGCACCTTTGCTTTGGTACAGGGATGAATTGTTATATATTTCTAAACTAGCCTGCTTTACTCTTCACCTGTCTTGCAAGCCAGACTAGACACTACCACCAGACAGTACTAGTAGACTGCACGAGCTCGAGTCTGAAACTGGTGACATTTGGTGTAACTGTTGTATTGACATTTACAAATAACAAATTGCCGTCATCCATCGGCCAGCCATCCATAGACCCTAAATGTTCCTACATCCTACCTAGACTCTTTATCTCTTTTTTTTTCCTAAGTTAAAATGACACTAAATATCCACTTACCTTCCACGCAATCTTATTTCCTTTCGTGTCGTGTTCTAAAGCAATTGGGAAGTCTCCTCTTTCGTAAAATTTCCTGAAATCAGTAGCCTTTGCGAGTGGTCGTTCAACGAATGCGCCGGCTGCGGGAGGACCAACAACCACCGAGTTTTTCATCCTCGATTTTGTCGAAAATCCTTCGGATTCCAGCTTTTTCTGTTGAGTTTGATGCTTGGGCATGATTGTGGAGTTCCTCTTCAAGGCAAAAGACCAAACTTAGGTTTATTCTTTGTTTCTATTTGACACGATACACGATTGCAATCTGGCGTGACTCGATTAGATTCAGTGTCTATTCACTTCGGATCCTGTGTGTATGTTACGTACGTACACACTGTGCAAATGAACGTGGCTTTACGATGCTTTGCCTCCTGTACTACGTGGATTGGCGTTGTGCGTGTAATGTAACCAAAGCAGAGACCGAGCTGGTATCATGGTTTCGCACCGACTGTATCGTTATTGTTGAAGGCAAACAGTGAGGATGTTGCCTAGTAACAACGCCTCGTTCGTTGCATGGTATTTTTTGAAAAAGCTTTTATGCATAATATTTGGTAAATTATATTATATTATAATAATAAAATATGTTTTGATATTGAACAATATATTTTATGTAAATTATGATTAAAAATGATATGTATTTTGATTAAAACTTGTGAATGAGAACAACAATTACGAACATATAAACAACAGCAGAAAGGCGGTATGTGGCTCATCACTGTGCGGAGCAGTGGTGCGGAGTTACTAGTCCGTGGAGTCGGAGCAGGGAGATGAGTACTAGTATAGCAGGGAGTGTCCATGTGCCATATTAACGTGCTGGGTAGCTCCTTAAGGCCTACCATTTTTAATTCATAAATATGGACTTTGAAAATGCATTCATCTCTATGTTATCAACAGACAGAAATTCAGTCTGTCCGCATGATTTTATAACATACAGTCTTTATTTTGATTTTTACGGTTCTCCGGAGGAGGGGATTCCTTGAAGCCAGACGTCACTAGTCTTTGCCATATCCGCGGGGTAACCTGTCACTAAACGCCCTTGCTATAAGTAGAGCAATATTTCAACTTCAGTTTGCCAAGGGAATAAAAACAATAGAAAAGATTAGAAATAAATAAATAAATAAATAAATAAATAAATTCTTCACATGGCGAAAGATAGAGCTTCTATTTTGTCTTGATGGCCGTAATATTTTGTCTTCATTGTAAAACAACATCTAAGGAAAACAAAGAAGAGAAGAGAGAAAGACAAAATAATGTAAACATTTAGGTAAAGTGGCATCAGCTAGAGTTCACATATCAAAATCCACAGCGAAAGCTAATTACAGTATCAATCTGGTACATATACAGCGTAGATAGATATGTAGATAGATCTGGATATATGATAGATAGATAGATAGATAGATAGATAGATAGATAGAGATAGACAGATTGATAGATATATAGATAGATAGGTACTAGGTAGATAGATAGATACGGATAGGTCGAGATATTGGCTCAATTTATGATTATGCCTTGTATCAAACCATTTTTTACCAAGCACAACGAAACCATAAAATCTAGGACAAAGATTTTTAATTACCCTCCATAATACCGCAAGGATAAAACCTTGTGTAAAAGCATGCAGACATGTAGGCCTATCTTCATAACATCTCTGATGACAAGGGAGATGCATTTGAACTAATATATACATGTGTGTACATATATGTAATTATAATTATTATTGTTATTTTATTATCATTATTATAATTATCATTATTATTGTTATTGTCATTTTATCATTATAATAATAATAATAATAATAATTATTATTATTATTATTATTATTATTATTATCATTACTATTATTATTAGACCTATTATTATTGTGATTATTATCATCATTATTATCATTGTTATTATCATTATTATTGTATGCAGATTTTGTATTGGAAAGTAAAAGTTTACATGAGATTGCTCTTCATAACAAAAAAAAAAAATAGATGACACTTATATACGTTGTCATTAAAACTTTCTTCATCCGTTTCTTTCTATTTGGCTTCGAGCCTTGACTGAGCAGTTCCTTGGTAAGTCTTCGCACCGAGTATCGATTTTTTTTTTCTCTCTCTCTCTTTGGTTGAGTGCGTATAATCACAATGTAAACTGATACGATACAGAGTATACTTCAGTAGTGTACACCATGTTATGGCTTCTTAAAGGACACTGAAATGTTGTTTTTGTTGTTGTTTCACGGTATTTTGTACGACAAAATGCTGACCGTATGCGTGCGTGTATAGGACACGGTGTTTTTTTTTGTTGTTGTTTTTTTTTGGGGGGGGGGGGGGGGGGGTAGACGTGGTCCAGCAACAGGGTTTACGCGGGATCAGAGGTGCTCCATGACACTGGACTGGGTCTATACTGTTTATAGTGGCCCTCACGTAAATGACTTCTCAAGAAATACCGTAATAGTAGGCGTATTTATACTGGCAATATTACTTAAAGGGGAAATCCAGTCCAAATATAAATTGTAGTGTGATAAGAAAGAGTACAATACGAGTTCAACAGTAAAATTTTGATTGAAATCGGGTGAAAAATAAGGAAGTTATGACATTTTGAAGTTTCGCTGATTTTTCAGGATACAGTTCTTGAACAGTCAATATGAATATGCAAATGGCAAAGTGAACATGTCATCCCCTCACAACATGCCATATAGTTTCAATGTACATAAAATTTTGAATTGGAAGTTTTTCATTCAAACGCAATTTTGCCCGATGCTAAAATCCTTGAGGCACTATTCTGAAGTTATTCAACCAGGAATAACATCATGTTTCAGACTTCAGTGACAGAAACAATGAATTTTCGTCAGTGTTTTGGACACGATCAATGGAAAATTGTGAGGATATGACATGGTTAGCTCACTCACTTGCACATTTATATCCACTGTACAAGAACTGTTTTGCAGAAATTAGCAAAACTTCAAAATGCCATAACTTCCTTATTTTTCATCCGATTTCAGTCAAATTTCTGAACTTGTAAGATTTTACTCCTTTTATCATCCAGACTAACTTGTATTTGGACTGAATTTCCCCTTTAAAGGAGAATGAAACCCCAAAACATAATACAACACTGTATGTGAATCGAGGGGATGCAGAATACATACAGAACACATCAGCGAAGCTTGAGGGAAATGGGATAATCCGTTCAAAGTTATTTAGTCCTATACATGCACTAATTTATAGCTTCGTCCGCTTTACCTAAAAGATGTTATCACCTCTTCTTCCTGCATAATCTCCCTCCCCCTCTCTCTCTCTTTCTCTCTTCCTCTCTCTTTGTCTATCTTTCTTTCTTTCTCTCTGCTTCGTCTTGTTACTGACATCTCATGGGTAATCTTACTCGGATGATGTTCGTTCCGAAGTTCGTCAATGAGATTCGTTATTCCGAATGATCGTTATTCCGAAACATAAAAATTCCTCATGCCGATAATTTTACAGATGTTCGTTAATCCAAAATTGAAATATCAGGTGCGGATCCAGGAATTCCGGAAAGGGGGGAGGGGGGAGGGGGCTCAATATAAAAAAAAAAAATGAAGGAGGAGCCTATCTGCGCCCCTTTGATTTTGTTTGTTTTTATTTCTTTTATTTTAAATAAGGGGCGACAGGCGCCCGGTGCGCCCCCACCAGTATTACGAAAGTTCGTCATTCCGAGGTTGTTGTTGTTGTTGTTGTTGTTGTTGTTGTTGTTGTTGTTGTTGTTGTCGTTGTCGTTATTGTTGTTGTTTTGGGGGGTTGATCTTTTATTGATTGTTGCCTAAGTGTTTCCAAGATTTAAATATCTCACCTGAACTTTCACATCAAAACACAGACACACCCACTCTACCCCATCACACACACAGACACACACACACACACACACACACACACACACACACACACACACACACACATACACACACACACACACACACACACGATCAGTATAGACAGTCACAATCATGATTTATTCAGCATTTGAACTTCACAATGTTGATACTGATCAGAACGGAACATTAAACATCATCAGTTGTACTTCTTATTGTTATTGTCCATGACAGCTCTATCTCACATACATGTACTTATGCTTATGTACAGTATACATTTAATGCAGTCTGAACTCCAACTCAAACTTTATACTTCAATATTAGTGAACAGGGTTATACCGAAAGCGGGGGGGGGGGGGGGTTTCAGAGGCAGTTACCAGAACGAGTTTCAGAGGGAATGCCTCGACAATAGGTCTAATACTATACGTTTACACCCACTGTTTATCAAAACAGATACGTCGCATAACCTTATACAGTATATCAAAATAGGTAGCAGACAAATATACTTTATAACTCGTTCATCATTATCAGTGTTTCTTTTATTCAGATCTTTACAGTTTCATAAGGTACGGAGCAATAAAAATGCTGTTCCTTTATTGTTGTTGTTTTACCTGTTCTGATTGCACAGTTTTCAAATGCTCCATTGCCGTTTAAGTTTATAAAAGATCAAATTGGCAACACAAAATGAAGAAGATCGCTGTCCGTGCTTCTTTCTCGTCCGACGATTGGCTAATTTTAATGTTTTTCATTCCTTCGACCTTATGCAGATTTTATAGATAAAACCAGTTCCAAATCTCATTCAAGTGTATATGCAGTCAATTGAGAGTTACCAGTTAAAAAAAAAAGTGATGATGATTTGTTGGTAATGTCCAATTGTAGATTATCAAAAGGACTTGTTGGGTTAGAACAGAAGAGTTAGAATGGCATGTATTACATTTCCGCCTTTACAGAAAATCCATGCGAACAATTACGTGTGATGAATATCGTTAACATCACGAGAAGCCGGCTGCTAAGTGTTGTCTATCAATAACATTAGAAGTGTTGCTTTACACTACAGTAAAAGTTAACTACACTCAGTACACTGTAAACACTAAGTTTTGCTAAAAGACATGTTTCATCGCCTCGTGAATAGTCCAAGGTATGAACATACGACAGTGAAATGGAAGTAGGCCCTATACCTTTCACATCAATTACCATGTACATACATACCGCCACAATCTTCTTTATAGGCAAATGAGCGCAGAGATTCATACATAATCATTCACAATATACTAGGGTGATTCGCGGGCCTTAAAAAGTTACCAAAATATCACACCTTCTCATGGTCACATTCTATAAACAAAACCATATCAAAACAGCTTCGGAATTCGGTTAACAGACAGAAGAATGTCTGGAGCTGATGTAAACATTTTGATATGCCGCCACACAAACTGGATGAGTACTGAAACATTTTCATATTGACATCTTTTACAGTTTTAAATGATATCATTCGTGCCCAATTATACAACATCTAATGATAAGACCACGTTTTGACCGCCTTTTGTTTGCTTTGATTTGATTTTCGTTCTTGCCGAGGAGATCTATTTGAGTCAGACGGGTATATTCTACCTACTTTTCAGAGATATTATCATTGGAGAAATTTATATGCAACTTTGTAACTTCGTCGTACCATCTCTGTTGTGAACCTGTGCAGCTATTATGCTCGTCATTCAGCGCATTAGTATAGGATACCATTCACGGTATTGAAAGAAGTGCAAAATTTAAAGATTCTGATAACTATTTTGCAGATAATAAATTCTGTCTGCTTGATTTTTGTTTCGTTGTTGTTGTCCTGCAGCTGCCTTTTTTTTTTGCCGATGATGGATTTTGTTAAGACTGATCACTTGTATGTCATAAGGACCTTGAGGAAGAACAGCTCATGCTGATCAAGCAACCCTAAATAAATACTATTTCAATAAAATATGGAAATAAAACAAAAACTAAATATAGTTAGCCAGGATAGCAATGATATACTGCTACTTAACATTCACTTGAACTTTACGTCTGCGACGTGATGATGTTGTTAATGGTGGTGTCCTCAAACATTGCACCTCTTTACGGGAGACCTCTTATCTCTTGGTACATGTATCACAAGAGATTGTGAGATAAGAATCTCGTGCAACCTTGCCATTGATTTTATACTGATCAAACTGTAAGGCTAACACAAAGGATACAGTGGGATCATTCAATTTTTAAGCTTCCGATCTTAAAGGGTGTGTACAGTTCTGGTCGAGGTGAGGATTTAGCTTCTAACGTTTTGCGAGATATTCAGAAACCACTCTATGAGATGTCAAAGAGAAATTCGGTTTTGAAATGGCTGAGATATCCAAAAACAAGGTGAAACAAAGATATCCTAATAAAGTTGTGGCATGTCGCCTTTTATTATTAGCGCTTTTTTTGATATCTCAGCCATTTGAAAACCAATTTTCATCAAATAAGCGTTGAATCCTTCTTTAAATTACATGCTCTTTCATATTTTATAAGAGGCTTTTCATTATCTCACTTAGGAATGTTCAAAACATGAATCCCCACCTCAACCAGTACTGTACAGTCCCTTGAAATTGAGGCATCAACCTCTATTATACATTGCTTGACATGACAAGAACGGTTGGTAGCATGGACGTGATTGACTGACAGGGCGCTCTACTCTCACCATCCCATTTTAACCGAGAGTGACGTAATTAGCACTTTCCAGCGATTTCCCTGTAATAAGTGACGTTGATTGCTCCTTTATAATGGATCATTGATCAACTTGGTTCTCTGTTGCATTATAGGGATTAAAAGGCTGATCCTTTATTACATACACTATACATCCTGGTCACTGTAGATACGCTAAGAGGCGGAAGGTGTACAGTGGGACAGAATTACAAAGAACTTGCGAAATCGTATCAGTCTACTTCTTCTACTTCGGTACTAGACAGGATCCATCACTCAGTGAATGTATAGCGTCGAGGGGACCAGTGAGTGTCCCGTGCAGTGCAGGCAGACGGTGCTTATAGTACAAGGTGCGAGTAAATAGACCTACCATCTATTTAATATTGTAGGCATACCTGTGACAAAGTCTTTTCCAGACAACCATGAGAATCCTTGCTGGAGGTTTGCCCGACTATCAATGCACATGAAATATAAAATGATAAAAGTGCAGTAGGAGTCCAATAAGAGCGCAGTACTTAAAATGCATCGATTATATGCAGGGGATGAAATAGCTTGTTGTAAGTCCTCGGAGAAAAGTAGTCATAGGTTTGAATAGATTAGTTAACCAGCCCATTTCCTACACTCTCTCCTTGCCTATTCCACGTGATTGGGTAGGCCAGAATACCCTATACAGATAACAATGAAACCACTACTGGGGCCCGTTGCATAAAACTTACCATTGAATTTCAATGGTAACTACCGTCAAAATTAGGCATCACAGCCAATCAGCATCAAGGATTATAAAATTTACCGCTAATTTGAAGACTTACCGCTAGAAAGGAGCGGTAAGTCCAGCGGTAAGGGTTTTATGCAACAGGGCCCTGGAGTTCTCTTTTCAGCTGTATTCCCACTGCGGATAAGCGTAAAATGGCAATTATGTATGAATAAAAATGTGTGATCTATTACTTGTCTTGGTCTACTCCCAATTCTTCTAATAGCCGTTCAGTCTCAGTTTTTAACCCACAAGGTCTAATCCTGTTTTGTCTACGACCAGTTCGTCTAATGACCACTTAGTCCATTTGCCACTTGGCCTCATCATCAGTTGGTCAACTTTCACATGGGCTACGCCCATTCCGTCTAATACCTATGTACGTAGGCCTAAATAGTAGACGAAATGGGGGGGGGGGGAGAAACATATACTTTATATCGTGCATATACTTTAGATTGTATTTGGAAAAAATGCCTTTATCAGACGAATGAAAGACAAACTGAAAAATTGTACCACTTTGGATCATGTTCCCTTTTTCGTTTTCTTTTTCTTTTTTTCTTTTTTTTTTTGATGATGGAAAGAAATAAACTATTGAATTGAATTGAATTAAAAACAAGTAGACGAATTGCAGCTATACTATCTGGTCATTACACGAAACGATAATTAGCCAAACCGAGCATTATACCAAGTGAGGATTGGACCAAACGGGCATTAGACAAAATTAATAGGAGACCAAATGTAGGTGTAGCCGTAGTGGTGTTAGACGAACTGGGAAGTAGACCATCTGATATTAGACCAAGCGGCAATCCACAAACTCTCTTCTCTCACGACGCTGTCTGTCCATGCCGTAGAAGCATATATTGTATTGTAACACAGTGTTATGTAATGTAAGTCCATGCCAACATTAAAGCGTGAGAGCCTTTTAAAGGGTCATTTTCAATCAGGGTTGGTGCGCGAAAATGATGACTCAAACGACATCCATCTCGGACTCGAAAACCGCCATTCTGTATCCAGCGACATTGATGGACGAGCCCCATCTACGTTGGTCGAGCAAAGATGTTTTCCGACACTCTCAAATCGTCTCAAATACATTACAGTAATCTCTTTAGAAATCAGTAGTTGCTTCCTTAAAAGTGGCTGACCGTCGCATCAACAAAATAAGTGTCAGTCACTCATTTAAAAAACAAACAAACAAACAAAGAAACGGCAAACTATAACAACAGAAATACTACCATGTACGCAACGACTAGACATTAGATTTTTGATGCGGAAGGAAAGTCATCACGTCTGGCCTAACTGCAGCACTGACGCAAATACATTGTCTCGGCATTCCTTTGCGTGTGAGCATGCAAATTAGGGCTAACAACAACCAGTGCAGGAATTCTTTGGTGGAAATTCCACAAGCGGACCAATGAACTTGCATCATTGCTGCTCAAAAGAGTACATGCAAGACGGATGACAAGTGCATTATGACTGAAGGATGACGCAAACATTTCCATTGGTATACACGTATAGATGAGCTAACATAGTATGCAACATCGATTTAGTTTAAACTCTTCTCTTTACAGGCAAGATAGAAGAAGAAGGGAGAGAACAAATGATTCCTCCTCAGCAAGATATTTAATGTAGGATTATGAAATTCAACTTACTCGCACACTTGTACAGCAGAGATCGCACCATTGCAAGTTAGATAGATCATACCATTAACATGTACAGCGATTGATAGACATTTTAAAACATAGTTCAAATCACAGTACATCATCGCAGTTAAAACATTAATAATTAAATAAACACACACAAAGCAGACAGCACGTATGTCAGTTCCAGCGAAGCGCTCACTGCTATCCGTATATCATTGGATCGGTCCATTTTGAGCGACTTTCAATCGTTGCACTATGTTTGAGTCCAAGGCTCCAATGTCCAGATGTCACGTGGTCGCCATGGTGATCAAACGATAATCTGTCAGCTCAAGAAGATGCTCTCCATCCACACACATCTAGAAAGTGCTCTTAATTCCCTGATCCTGCTTTCTCCTTTCAGCTCCAAACCTTGTTTTCGTCGTAGGTTGCGGCTATCAATGAGCCGTGCTTCACTTGACATAATCAGAATTATGATATAAATCATCATAGCTGTATAACAGATCCAGTCATCGTTCCTCCGTGTTATCACCGCTCTTCAAGAGACCCCGCATGTGCTGTCGCTTTCACTTGTCTATTGCTATTGTACATGCGCGCGTCGAGCAGAAGGATTTGAACTGTGAATTCCCTGTTTAAGAGGCCAGAGCCTTGTCCTCCACACCACAGCTTACTACCATTGGCAACTGGACGTATTGATGTACAGTGGAAACTCGATATAACGAGATGGTCGGGACCGAGTCATTTTCCTCGTTATAGCCGATATCTCGTTATATCAGTAGGCATAAAAGAAGGCATAAAATAAAGACATTAATTTGCACATGTGGGACTACCCATCATATTTCAATCAATACTGATAACTTGATATTGTGTGTGAGGGAATTACTCACCTTTATGGGTAAGAAGATGTTTTTCGCCAAGGAAATCCAATATCAAGAATGTGTTTCTTATTAATTGTACACTGTAGATGTTTGAATTTGTAAATTTATATAGCTTGCGATTGTATCAAGATCGTCTGTGGATTGGTATGTGGTTATCGTATGGGTGTGTGTTGTGTGGAAAGCTTGAATATGGTCTGCACAATGCTGTGTGTGTATGTGACACATTCTGTATGTACATTATGACTGCGTGTGTGTGAAGACGGGGAATTCCCTAAGTAGAAGGCCAATCACAGCATCAGATTGCCTCACACCTGCTAAACGTCATGATGATGTCATGTATGGCCGTCCCACCACATTTTCTGAATGTATCAGTGTGCGTGCACACACACACTTCACACGTACAACATGCAGTGCTAGCTGGAGTGCACTGAAGAAAATGATTATGTGTGTACAAGACAGTTTTTGGCGCATCAAGCTTTACAATCTCGGAAGATGATAGCACAGGCGAAGTAAGCTTTACCGAAGGCATTTTGCTTTACCTCGCTATAGCAGGTTTGATTTACTATATTTTTCTTTGTTTGGAAGTCACAAAATTTATCTCGTTATAGCAGTTATTTCGTTATAGCCGATCTCGCTATAAGAGTAGCATTTTACATAGACTTGTGTGGAAGGAAATTTGGGACCGAGAGAATTTCCTCGTTATAACCGATATCTCGTTATAGCAGTGTTCGTTATACCGAGTTTCCCCTGTATTTCCCACAGCCATGGTTTGCCGGAAAAATAAAAGCTAGCGGATGTTTCTTTCAAATATTGTCCTTGTAAGCAGATTTCAAGTTCCTGTAAGAACACGGACAAGAAGGGTGGCGGATGTTAAATGTATACTGTCACATTTTAGAATAATAATTTACCTACAGAGTCGAGCTTTTTCGTTCATCATAATTATCATGACAAACGACTTCGTGAGATATTCAAAGATAAGAACAAGATATCGATCATGATTATACAAGAGACAAGATCAACAGCGGTATTTCGACACATTTCTTTTGATAATGTAGCTCGCATTAACGAAACAGAGTATTATTTTATAGAGAGACTGTGATCTCTATAATATACGATCTTAGAATCATCAGTTTCACTTTATGTCATTTCAACGCGAACCAGCTTCAGCCAATGACTGTACTTTAACTGATCCGTACTGACAAACAAACAAACAAAAATCATCGTTAACGCAACAAAATCGTAATATTATTAGTTCCTTCGAGTGCAAAGAAAAACAAACAGAAATTTCGACTTGAGGCGCACATAATTATAGTTAACCTTATCTGCTCCTTCCTTTGCACTTTGAGCATTCACACGACAGGATGTAGCGGTAGGTCGCGTACAGCCTCTCGTTGCCCTGGCAACGGAGGAGAACGGCCTTCATGATGGAGACGTGGTCCTGGCAGCTCTGGCAGCGGTACCTGAAGGGGTTCCGGAGGTGGCTCTTGAAGCTGACCACGGGGTCGGTCGACGAAGAGGCCTCGCACTGACCGGAACAGCGAGACATCAGTACGATCTAAAATGGGGGGGGGGGGGGGGGCAGAGAGAGAGGGGGAGGGGGTGATGGGAGGGAGATGATGGGAGGGAGATGATGGGAGGGTATCATGGAAGGAAGGGAAAGGAAGAAATATATGAAGAGGTGATGTAAAGAAAACTTAAGTTCAGTCATTATTCATAAATTATGTCATGATAAGAATGATAACCATAACATTGATGCAAACAGACGCATTGGTAATGATAGTTGAGGTAACTTGAAATGAAATTTTCTAATTATCACCATGCATCATCATCATCATCATCTTTAATATCATCTTTATAATCGACATCATTACAATTAGCTAATTTGTATCCTCGTTATTCTCTTTACTAAGCAGTACTACTTTCCTCAGCATGACAATTATTTGATATCAATGGCATTGCTAGTGATTATTGAGTTGAGTTTATCAACAATATGTTTGTACATATATACATGTGAATATGATAACATGATAACATGAAATTATATAGGATAAGGTACAATAACATGAAAATCTTTTATGAGAATACAATGATATACAAGGTACTTTCAGCTATGCATGCATATATTTTACATACTTATATTTATCTTACATAAGAATACATGTGGTATGATAGATTTAGTTTCATTGTGACATATTTATCACTGAAAAGGGAAAAAGAATGAATAAGTAAGTAATATAGACATATATGCATAGACAAAGGTTCTGAACAAAAACAGAACAGAAAACAGAAGATAATGTTGTTAAAGGGGGAACCAAAAGTTAGCACAAGTGCTAGTCGAGAATGGTTCTCCCGTTATAGCTACATTTAAGATGCTTATTGCAAGGTCTACCCTTCTAAAGTAACTTTAAAGTTACAAAAAAGTAAGTAAAGTTACAAAAGTAAAGTTACAAAAGTACATTAAACTAAACATTTAAATATTCTTTTCATCCCTAAACTTTATCTAACAAGTGATTTTTTAGATTTCTTCGAAATGAAGATCCTGTTCTTTCCTCTTGAATATTTTGGGGCAAACTATTCCAGAACTTTGACCCGACAAAAGATATAGAAAATGTACCATGTGTCGTTTTACATTTCGGGAGTCTAAGCATGGAATGATCTTTGCCTCTAGTCCTGTATGCATGATTCATTGGCTCATAGTATTGCGTTAAAGAATGTGGTAAATGTCCCTTGTGTAGATCATATACAAAGGTTGACACTGCAAGCTTATGCAGGTCAAAAACATCTATCACTCCTAGACTGGTGAATAATGGCCTAGAACTTGTTCTTAAGGGGGTAAATGTAATTGCTCTCATGGCCATTTTTTTTTTGTGCTAAAAATATACAATTTTAGTGGCTTCTGTAGGTACTTCCCCAGACTTCAATTCCATAAAGTATATGTGATTGTATAAAGAATTTATATAAAAGCATGAGAACATGCCTTGGAACATAATATCTTAACTTAAAAAGTAAGCCAATTTTGCGCCTAATGCATTTATTGATACATTGAATCTGACCCTTCCACATCAAGATCTCAATCAATGTGAATTCTTCCAAAAGATGCTACATGTACTCTTTCTATAACCGTTTCAGAGACTGTTGTGTTAACACACCTTTAATTGCAATTGGTCGTCTTGGTCCTTTAATAATCATATAATTTGTTTTCTTTAAGTTAATAGTTAATTTATTCACAATACACCATTTTTGTACCTCCTTCAATTTTCCATTCACGTCATTCATATCAATTTCTTTTGTACCTTTGGGAAACGTATGAAAAATGTTTGAATCGTCAGCGAATAGTCTGAACTGAAAATAGTTAGATGAGCTAGGTAAATCATTGATGTATAATAGAAACAGTGTGGGTCCCAACACTAATCCTTGTGGTACTCCACATGTAATCGTTCTACTTCTGGATATTTCATCCTTGTAGCACAATACCTGCGATCGGTAATGAGAGGTAATTTTGGAACCACTGCAACACAATGCCTCATATGCCATAATACTCTAATTTCTCTGAAAGGGATGCGATGATTGATTGTGTCAAACGCCTTTTTGAAATCTATGAATATACCAAGTGTTATTTCACCTTTATCATTTGAGTGTAATAATGTATTAACCAAATCAATTAATGATAATTTTGTACTGTATTTCTTGCGAAATCCATACTGGTGTCTGTACAAAATTTTACTAGACTCTAAAAAGTCCATTAGACGACCATTGACTAATTTCTCAAAAACTTTTGCAATTACTGGCAGAACTGAAATAGGTCTGTAATTACCTGGGTCATCTTTCGACCCTTTCTTGTACAAAGGCGTCACTTTTGCTATCTTAAGTGCATCTGGGAATTGGCCCATTTCTAATGACAAATTAAAGATATAAGTCAATGGCCAAACAATATGGTGCTGCGTCCTTGATCAATCTTATTGACAAATTATCATAACCATGAGACTTTGTAGCATCAAGAGCACATACAATATCCATAATTTCTTCCTCTCTATAGGTTTCCAAACCAAAGACTTTGTATTTCTGGCACCCAAATAATCTTGAAAACAACTATTAGGAGGCCCATTTGGTATTCGTTCTGCCAAATTTGACCCAACAGTGACAAAGTAGTTATTGAGTTCTTCGGCTATTTCATTTTCAGAAGATACAACTTTATCAATTCCACCTTGATTGATAGTTAACTCCTCTTTATCCAAATGCTTATTCTTACCCTTTCTACCAAAATAACTCATTAATGGTTTCCCAGGTCTTTGTCATATCACTTTTGTTACGATGAAAAGAATTGCAATAATACAATCTCTTTGCATTTCTTATAACTGTTACCAAAGTGTTTCGATATACCATTTATACTTGTTTCCGTATTTGTCATTAACATTTGATGACCTGTAGTTTTTGTATAAGTTGTGCTTCTTCTTGATGGATTTAAGAATCGCTGATGAGATCCAAGGTTTCTTAAGGCTGTTCTTTTTCTAGGATACATTATATTCTATTGGATAGGTGCATGCTTATCACATATTTTCTCAAACATATCAAGAAAAACTTTATAAGCTGTGTTTACATCTTCATATCTAGAAACATGTGCCCATTCAATTTTCCCTAGCTCCTCGTGAAGAACTTATGAAAAACTTGACGAAAACGAACGCAAAAACAGAAACATGCAAAATGGCCTTAGAGAGGACGGAATGGAGTTAGCTGGTGGAAACGTGACACATAAGATTCAGAATGGAAATATTCAAGAGATATTCGAGAGATACTACCAAGTTGAACCAGGGAGGTGCATGGTTGAACACAGAACTCGGCAGTAGAAGGAGAATTAGATTCTAAGGAATTTTTGCCGAGTAAGCGAAAAAAGCCCCAAACATTTCAAATAAATGAAGGAAAATTAACTGGTGACGTCTGCATACACGCATTGAAAAGTCAATCAAAATTACTTTCACCGGGATAAACAGATACACATATCCAAAGCCATCCCAAAGATATATGTGGACATAATTATGCAATAAAATAATATTGGCTGCAAAGCGTCACCTCAGACATTTTAACAACAGTCCAGACGTCGATGCGTCTGTTGCTCGTCAAGAACAATGGCCAACAAGTGGGTTTGACTTGGCGCGAATCCCAGGCGCAGTTAAAATGTGGAAGTTAACAAGAAGCAGCGAAAAAAAAATACACCGCGTGTTTTCCATCCGAGTACTGGATCACCATGAAACGAAGTCAGTGGTTTGCGTCTTAGTAAATCATCACTGTCAAACTCGACTCAAAATCCAACAACAAATTATTCCAATAGGCGACGACCTGTAGGCCTACTTGGTCTGTTTCGTTCAGTCACCCCCCCCCCCACCCTCCTTCAAACTGTCTAGACCACTGTATTCATCTTCTTTTCATGACAATATATATTAGAATAGTCTGGATTTCTTGCAGTCGTCCAGGGCGAGATTAGATTCTACACAGCTAATTGAACCCCAGTGTGAGGATACATCGGCTTAGTTGATGACTTGATCAAATTTGGGAGCGGGAGTATACAGTTTCGCACCATCTACATAAGCACATAATGAGGGTACGTGCTTTCTCCGTCATCGGAGATGGACAAAATGTTTGGAGTCGAAAGTGCATACACATCTCAAGCGCTGGGGGTTCATCCGCCTCTTATGTCTTCCGTCTATACACCAAGAACGAAAATAAAAAGAAATGAAACAATGGCAAAAAAAAAAAAAGAGAGAGAAGAAAATAAATAAAATGCAAACACACAAAATGAGGAAAAAGGGCAAAAAAGGCGGAACATTGGCATGATTGGTGGCATTCCTTGTAAATTGATTTCTGGCGGTCACCTCATTACCTTGGGCACACAGACGCCCCATGTGTTCCGCCATTTTGTGATGCGTGCACTAAAATGATTTAAAGGTACAGCTCAGCCCTCTTTTGCATACACTTTCTCTTCATCTACAAACTGCAATCAGTGTAACAAATGTAACTGTGATTCAGTTCAGCCACGAAACAAAATGTCTCTTTAGTTTGACTATATTCTTCTGAAAACAATCATGTTCTCCGGTAAAGATCGGTTTAATGTATAATATTTCTCTTTCATTACATTGATTGCCTTAAACATAATTATTCTTGTTATATGTGTGTGTGTGTGTGGGGGGGGGTGTTTACAGTTTATTTTTTAATCACTTTATTTCTCTATCAACAGAACCCTTCTTATAAGCCTCTTCTCGGAATATGATCCATTTAATTCCTCTTTAGCTTTAATGTGTACCGACAAACAAGGGTTATAGTATGAATGACAAGAAATGAAAGTGAAGGTTTTTTTTTAAATTTTATTCTGGCCATTAGCATATTGATTCCCGCGGGACTGTCTACTATGGTGGCGATCGATATCCGTACCATTGGTCCAGGCGTTTCGTCTCTGAACTGAAAGTGTTTGAAAACAGTTTACTCAGGGGTGGCGATACAACTCCAACGCTGTTTCCCCCTTGGCATAAACCCAAGTAATTTCCGATTGTGTTTTCAGCCAGCATCTATGATATTTGATTTGCTTTATATTTTTTTTCCTAACTGCTCCGAGTTCCCCTTTCTCTTAGCTTGCCACTTTGTTGTTAAACTTTCGTGATGGAATGCGAAAATAAATTGCAATTCGGCAGTAGATTAGTCTTTGGGAATTAATCCGGAAGGGAAACGATGATAAACACAAGGTTGCAAATCAAACACTGATTCATCAAACTAAGGCTCGGTTACCCTCGTCGTGAGGGAAATGAAAAACAGAAAGAGAACGAGAAAAATATGAAATCATTAGCACAGTCAAAGCCATTGGAGCGACATATTCAACAACTCGCAACGCCAAGGCTCAACAATGCCTGGAGGATATCAAACAGTAGGGGGCGTGATTCAAAGTGACGGGCGACACTGACGCATTGCAGCTATCCTGCCCGGTCGCAAAGTTCACTCAGTTATTATTTTGTCGGGAGAGAGTGAGAGAGGGAGAGGGAGATACTAAGACTGGAACACAAACAACAGCAAACAAGTTAAGTACCTTTGTGTGCTTGAACTATATCAAACCGCAACCACGGTAATGTCGTTCCAAAGATTTACTCTTTAAATTGACAACGATCACAGTTCGACTAAATCCCCTTTTTTCTCCTTTCGACCGTTGTAAAGAAGCGGTGACTAACAACGCTTACCCATCTGAAGAAACAAATTTAAGGCAGAGCGCCACCTGTTGATGACATTCAAAGACACCAGACAACACGTCCTCCCATCATTCATCTTCAATTTAGCGAACTGACATTTTGACAAATAGGCGTTCTTTTTTTTTCCTCACATTGAATGTTTATAATCAAATTTGCTTATTCTTCCCCATCTCCCCTTGAAGCGTCTCCAATTACAAATTCACTTTTACAAGACGTCTATGCAGTGTAAACAACATGATAGAGTGTCACGATGACTGTCACACATCAAACTTGTCACTTTTTGTGTGTTGTATGTCCCTCATTTCACGCAACAATTTTATTCATGTTAGGTAAACACACCAACACAGACAGACAGACTGACAGAAAGAGACAATGGAACCGGTACACACACTTACACACACCTACACACATCATACACACACTTACACATACCTCCACACATCTATATACACACACTAGTAAACTATGGTAATCAGGAAGGCCGTCATTACAATGACTAGAAAAGTTGTGTGTCGATTACTATTTCGTTACGGCTACATAAAGCATGTACAGGAGAGAAATTCTGTCGCTAATTCCAGCCTGCCAAAACAGTGAAGAAGATCGTATCAGTGGCTCGCAGTCTCATGGAGGCTTCGAGACTTGTTGTAAATTATGTGCGTGCCATAAACTTGTCATCACTAGCATCGTTAGTACATTATTGTCAGGATATGATTGAAACCACTGGTTGACAGAGGCTAATAGAAAGTGGTTACCATCATCGGAATGTAGACGCGAATTCGTAAAGCGTGATCGCAGCGGGTGCTAGCGCAAGTTCGGGCAGCGGGATAGTTTTGCGGCGAGACTATTGTCTGTACGGCCTTTGAACGGAAAAGAAAGACAATAATTTTTCGTGATAAATCATAGAATTGCCATTGTCGATCTGGGAGGTGGAAAAAGAGAATAAAGTAATTCCCTGTTGTCAACATTGTCACTTAACTCTGTCCGCAGGAAGCCACGACTGGTTTTGTTTCCACGCAGTTTTTAGTTGTTATTTCCTACGCGAACTCAACCTCGGGGGTAAATTCACGAAGTTTCATCCACGGGGTTAACGAGTTCATGACGCAATATTTTTGCATTGCACGCTGCCCGCTTTCCCTTATTGTAAGCATGTAACTTAAAAGCTTTTCACGTTGTCCGTTCTGCATGCCTAAATACCTATTTTGACTCTGTTTTCTTTGGAATAAAGTTTATACATCCCTTTCGAAATACGGTCATCCTCACCTAAAGCCCTTTTTACACTTGTGTTTCTTAACCCCGGACTTTCTCTGACCCAGGACTATCGTTAGTCCCGTACCAATTTTTTCAGCTTTTTACTCTCGCCAATTAGTCCCGTACTATCTCTTGTCCGGGGCTAAGGAGAAAACTGACCTTTTTACACTCGTATTTCTTAGCCCCGGACTTTCCAAACCACATGAATATTCATGATTACGCTGTGTACTGTACACGTACACGCACGCACCGGCAGCACTTGATTAACTCGTTTCTGATTGGTCAGTGAGGGTCGGACTTCGTCTCCGTCGCTTAGCCCAGGATTATTTTTTCGTTCTGTTTACACTCACTTGCTTGGCACCGCAATTGCGGTGCTAACCCTGCTATTTTGCAGGGCCAGATAGTACCGAACTATCGGTGGGGCTAGCCCACTTTGGCAAAAACGAGTGTAAACAGAAAGTGGGCTAAGACCCCCCTTAGCCAACGTTGGTACGGGACTAAGCAAAAATTTACAAGTGTAAAAAGCCCTTAAGTCGACCTATCACTAGACGAAAGTCTGGCTAACAAGTCGAAGACAAAATTTACACGATATAGATATAAACATTCAATTTCCCGTTTCCTTTGGATTCGACTTACGCGAGGATGACTGACTTACCATTATCAATACATCATCATCATCGTCGTCTCCATCGTATGGCTGTCGCCATCATCATCACCATCATCATCATCTTCATCTCTCGAATCTCTGTGTGAAAGCGGTCATCGATGTGTGATTACGATATATTGGATGTATAATATTTTGTGTTTGCATATGCCTTTTGTTGGAGGGAACTTAAACAACTGAACTGAATTGAATTCATACTAAATAAATGAACGCGCCATTCTTGTGCTGACCTGCGACTTGCTGTGACTATCCAAACATACACGCATGCATTTCGTTTACACTGAAATCCAGACTTGCTGAAAAACAGCTGTAGGCTGAGAGCAAGTGTGTTATCTTCTGTGAATAAGATAAACAAGCCAAAATAAGTAAGCCAAATAAATAAAAAAAAAACTCAATCGATTCCTCAATGGCAATTTCGACTTCACTACATACAAGAGAAGCTAATGACGCCTATAGATAGAGAATAATACACTTTCATTTGATTAAAAAGTGTGACATGAAATAAGTCATGGGATTTTAACGTCTTTACATCTGTACGTGGGTTCACTGAACGGTGACATTATGTCGCAATATGCAAATTACATATCGTGCATATGATGCTGTCAGTGCCGACGGAACTCTCCATAAAGAGTGGATTGCAAAACGACTTAACTCCATTCGTGTTAACTTGAAATAATATTTGCGATTAAATCTGCACAATGTTAAAGAACAGCAACAAAGCAAATGATAAGAAAATAATTAATATATGGGCTATTCTGGACCATAACTTGAAGAGTATTCCGTGTTATGTAACAAGTGAGGTATCATTGGAGAGGTTTTATATTACTCTATCTGATGACGGAATCATTTTGAAATGTTCAAAAAGGGCGCTTAGTCCGTTTTGCGACCAAACTCTTCTTGTGATAAAATGACAATCATTTTTTCGATAACTTAATAACTTACGATCCCTCCCTTTCAGAAACAAAATTATCCCTGGCAAGTAGATATGATTTAAAAATATTCTAATGTGAAGAATATAATACAATTCCGCATCATTTACAGTTAATTGCAGACTCAATTCAGTAAAGATCTGTTTGTAGGTCAACGAGAAACCTCTGAGGCGATGAGAGAATCATCTGCAGGGTTAATTATTTAATTTGCATAAATCGTGTAATTACAACCGATATTAGTTATTACTGTTTTGTGAAAACCGTTGTGAGTATTGTATCTCTGGTGTGCGGATAAGTCAGCAGTATATAACATAATACAAGGTGATACTTTTATCAATACGAAATTCAACTGTTAAACAATTTGAAAGAACAACGTGAACTGGGAACAGAAGGGAACTGAACGAAAATGATCCGCCCCCTCCCCCTTCCCCCCTCCCCCCTCCCCCTCCCCCCTCCCCCCTCCCCCCTCCCCCCTCCCCCCCCCCCCCCCGGGAGGGAGGTTAACCTGTATACAATGAGAGTCCGGGATAAGGAGAACGTTGAACTTCGTAATAACTTACTGTTTGATCTTGCACCTATATGACCAATTTTCTTTGGTATGATACTAAACTATAGTTGAGTTTATACCTTTTGTATAATCGTGTCATCATATTGAATGGATTTCAAAAGGTGAACGATATCCTGTTTCTGGTCTATGCTCTGCCTCTTTTCTCAGGTATACTATGGATACACTGAAATCTTAAATTACCATGATATAAGATGATGAAAAAGATTTCCTACGCTTCTGATATAAGAGGAGTGGGGTATGGGCTTGTCAAAAACATGCAGAGTCCCGCATACCCCTATCACCCCCTCCCCCCCCCCCCCCACACACACACACACACCTCAACAACATCACCACCACCACCATGCACACAATTCCCTCCACCTCACTTCCCATCATGCGTGTTTTGTCCGGTCCACCTGTCGTGGCGTGTAACCATTAGCCCGGCTGGATATCGGGCCAGGGTAAGAGACCGGGAAGTCTCATAATAGTGGGGAGTGGGAAGTCTCATAATAGTGGGGAGTATAAAGTCAAGGGAAATATGAAAAGGCACATATTCTTTTTCTTTTATAGTTCCTTAAAGACTGAAAAATATGAGTGAGACCAACAGCGGGAGTAAGGAGACAGACGGATAGACAAGGGGGGGGGGGGGGGATGAACGAACCGTAACAGCTGTAAGAAGAAGAAGAATGTATAATGTGGCTTCCGCAGGAATTCTTCACTATTATCCCCCTATATTCGTCACTACTACTAACTAAGGAATACAATGACGAGTGTGTCCTTGCAGGTCTTGTTTGCCTTTCGAAAGTTAGTTTGACGCAGAACAAAACTCCACGAAGATATTATAAGAAATGTGAGGATGAACATACGATCATCATGTACACTTCACTCTTTAAGAAGTCGTAACTAAATTGATGGGCAAAAAAAAAAAAGCACAAAGGGTTAAGAGAGGTAAAGTTAGCCATGACTCCAGATAGAAGTACACATGCAGTGTACGAGAAATAGAAATGAAACGCACGAACAAACGAGCAATATTATTCATGTGAAGTAGGATAACGCATTTTGGCAGTTGGGATCCGCATTTGTCAGGTACACTTGCGCTGACTGTTAAAAAGTTCAAGTGACAGAATTTGAGGCATTACTCTACTATATAGGCCTAGTTAAGTACATTTCCTCCTAATTTATAAAAACATCTCGAAGCCAAGAACACGTATAAAGACATTATGAATATGACTTTGCCTCGGTATGGACGTAAATGTTGACGTGAGTTTACGATATGTTGGAAAGTGCAGATGGATCCTGATTGAGCGCGAAGGTCTAAGATTAGGGAAACAAAAAAGAAGAGAAGGACGCATTTGTCCTCAGTCCCATATATTCTAATCCGCGTCATCTCAAGTCCTTGCAGAGTATTGATTTATGACGCACCGATAATGTCTCTCAGACTTTATTGATGGAGTGAACCCGGGTAACGTTTTGTTTCGGTTTGACATCACCAAGTGATCACGGATCAGGGATAAACCAACATTTCAGTTAGGCAAGCATGTTACATCAATCTCGGTGATGGATAGT
Organism: Diadema antillarum; assembly: GCF_040938485.1. NCBI lineage: Eukaryota > Metazoa > Echinodermata > Echinoidea > Diadematoida > Diadematidae > Diadema > Diadema antillarum. The sequence goes on along the minus strand of NW_027271872.1, from coordinate 963,139 downwards.
ACAAACAAGATTCAAAATTACAAGTTATAACAAGGCTCATTCTTCTCCAGAAATGAGTGCTGTGCCTAGTCTCGCTTGAAGCTCGCAAAAATTTTCTTGACCTTTCAGTGTCTGTATCCGTTATTATACACTGCAAAAAGTCCGGTGTTAAATAGTGAACACCGAGCTGGTGTTAAATTTTCGGTGCTCATTTATGGTATTAAATTAACACCTCCGGGTGTCATTTCCAAATATAAAACTGTTTTTGAAGAGTTTCTTAGTAACTGCACTTCTTGTTGATTTTTTATTTAAACAAGACGATCAAGAATTTTACATTAAAATACTAGATTTTTGAAAAAATGTGAAAATAAATTTACACCACAGTAACACCAGCTGGTGTGGTCTCTTATTGAAGCTGGACGGGTGTTAAACCATTGATATTAACACCAACAAATATCAAATCAACACCATGTGGTGTCATTTTTGAATTAACACCAGTACAGTGTCAAAATAACACCAGGTACAGTGTCAAATTAACACCACGAAGTGTCAGGTGAGCACTTTTCAACACCATCACAGTGCATTTTCTACACCTGTGGGTGTGGTCCTCTATTGAAGTTTGATCGGTGTTAGATTTAACACCCATGGTGTTAAATCTAACACCGATGTTTTTACAGTGTAGAGAAACAAAGATAATACCAATCCATCATAGTACAGAATGCTGCGTTTTCTCTGAACAAAAGAAATACTGCTATTTTTTTATTCATCATACAGTATTAATTATCTGGAGCTATACGCTTATGAGTTTAAGAAAAGCATCTTTTTGTAACAGGAGATCTTTTAAAATTCGACAAAGCATATGGTGAGAGACTAGCAAATTCTATGATGACATAGGACTACGTCTTAGAATAGGTGGAACTTAATTGTATTGGATTGTCCGATTTACCTCCAACTTCACTGATCTACACGTTCTCCCACATTTTCTGTACTCACTAAATTCACAAAGATAGTTACGGATAAAGTTTCCCTTTAAGCACACACAATCATAATTTTATGAACAAAGAAGGATTTGTCTCTTTTTTTCATTTGATTACAAACATGCCAACATAATCATAATGCTTGATTAAAATTTAACGAGAATGTGGCAATTTCAACAATGATTTTGTTTGTGGGTTTTTCTTTTTTTTTTTCATTTGAACTTTTAAGTACCAAAGTGATGATGTCACAATAGATTGGGTTGGAAAGTCAACAGTTTCCATGGCGATCAATGGCTATGACATCACACTTGTATAGCTTCCGTGTGGCGAGCAACGCCATGCTGTGATTCCGTTGATTTCGAACGGTGAGATCGTGTGCTCGTTGATAGATTATAATCTGACTGTTTCTCATGAAACCTATACGATATAAACGTTATGATACATTTACATGTATGCATTTATCGTAAGTACTGTTTATAGCATGCTTGTATTATCAGCATCATCATTTAGCAAATGTACAATGGTATATAGATGAATTTACTATGAATATATCTTATTTGGTATATTGGTGCTGTCGTTGTTTTCATTCCTGTGTTCAACGTAAAGCAAGCTTGGCTTTTTAGTGAAAAGCTCTTTTCCGTCGTTACGATTATTTACTTTTTTGTTACCATGACAAAGTGTGCATTGTTTTGGTTTTTTTTTTATAATACCATTCGTGCATATACCTTATATTGTATTCGACGAACTGTCCTTATCAGATGAATGAAAGTCAAATAGACAACTTGTACCACTTTGAATCATGTTTTATTTTTCTTCTTTGATGGAAATTAATAAACTATTGAACTGAAATGAATTGAATTGAATAACACCGTTCCTATATCAATCTCAGATGTCTGTACTGCATTATAATGGCCAATTTATAGGCCTACTATTGTTGCTGCATGATTACTGATTTTCTATAAAATCTTGGGTTCATTAAGGTTTGGCGAGCACACGATGACCTCTCAACCCTATACAACCAAGGTGATCTGAAGTGATTTGATGAATATCAAGAATTGAATGGGCAAATTGTTGAATACAACAAATAATTTCAAAATCAATAGATGAGAAATAATGTAAGGAATCTATACCTAGAAGTATTTGTTTGAAGGATTCCCAGAAGCTTATGTCAAGACTTAATTGAGACTTGATTTATTTATTATGCAGACTTTAAAAAAAATATTGATTATTGTCAACCATTGTACGTTCGTTTTTGTTAAGTATGAAACTGTTGTTTGTCTACTGATGAAAGGACAGATTTTCTGCTGAAGTAATTTATCTCCTCATAATCGGGATAGGGATCTTCTTCTATTACGGTGATGTACTTGTATCTTCAGTCTGTTTGCTTTTAGCATTTAATCAAAGTGGAGAACGGCGCTATAGAAATTGTATGTATGTATGTATTACTATAGATAATTAAGGTCTTACTGCATGTGCTAAACTGCGAAACACCTGCAACAAGACTAACGGCTTGCTCGCTCACCGAGTGCCGGTTTACGAGCTGAGTTATCTATGTAACCCCGGAAAGTGCAAAAGCATAAATCGCCGATATTTCTGGCAGTGGACAACTATAGCAGATGATGTATCACGGGAAGACACAAATATGGTTATTTGTCAAGAGAGACTGTAGATGCTGTTGTTTATCGAAATATATCTTTTCCGTACGTTCGAGTGACTTCTGACTCCAGGCTGTTCACCTGCCCCGGGGGAGGGGGGGGGGGGGGGGGGGGGGTAAGAATGCCCCACCCTTGTGTATCCTGGGATTAGGTTAAGTTTCTTGAAAGATAATACGTATAGATTAAACGATTCCACGTTTATACGTTAAAAAAAAATTAACTCGTTATTTACGGTTTCACTGATCTTTCTGCGTTCGCTAAACCCACTTTATAGGACTAGGCTATTTTCTTGTCATACCCCACTTCTACCTTCTTCAAACAAGGGAAACTTGGCGTCATGTGAATTTGACTTGAATGGTATAGGAGTCATTCAAGAGCTTAATTCAGACAAGTAATAAAATATTAGTATTGATTCCCCCCCCCCCCCCCCCCCCCCACCTTTCCCGGGAACGATAACGCGCTTTAGACATGCGACGCGAACGCTAAGACGACGCCTCCTCCGGCGGGTTGGACAATGCGAAACAGCTGTCATGGATAGCGCATGTGCAGAACACATTTTTTTTTTCCCTAATAGCGTCGTCTTAGCGTTCGCGTCGCAGATCTAAAGCTTGCTATAAAATGATATCGCGAAGAGAGTCACTCGAGATGAGATGATGATGATATAATCTCACAGCTGAATCACAACTTTTCAACCGGAATGCACATGAAGACTTCCTAAAAAGTCATTTCGGAGGTCAGAAAAGCAGGGCGACTCGCGACTATATATCCCTTCTAAAGGTCAAAGAAAATCATCACTTCTAAACCAGTAATTTTCTACTAGAGAATGAGCTAAGTATAGTCATTACTTATAAAGATTCCCACTGAACCGTACACAAAGCTGCACTAAATCTCCTCTTTTTGTCATGAAATCAAAACGAACAAGATGTATCGTGCGCATCAAATCATCGCAATCTTGTAATAATCAAGGGATGATGACTGTCTGGGGAAAGGAAATTGCAGTTGCCAAATCATCGATCAAAAAAAAAAATGATTATAATCATGTTTTGGGTACTAATCAGCAAGGAATGGCGCGGTGCTGATGACACCATCACACACTGACTCTTCCAATTTGCGTGTCTACGTATTCGATGTAAACAAGTGCAACTTCAGTGAAATCCCATGGCGTTCTAATCACTTGTCCAATTTTGGTGAAACTTCCGTCAGTCATCCGATTTGACTCATTTCTTGATACCTCCCTACAGGTTAAAGTCAACTTTCAAAACACTTTCTTAAATGACACTGGCAGTGATGTGGTCGCAAAGAACATTCACATGCAAATGACATGTAAGATGAGTAAAATTATTCAACTTTATTGGCCAGATTTAACGGGGCAATGTCGAGGTAATGTCGGGGTAGTTACCCTATATCTGGTAAGAGCACCTCGAATTTGGCAAAGCTATAGGTCATACCGCGACAGCGTCAGAGCAACATTTTGCGGGGATCGTTTTAACACACACACACACACACACACACACACACACACACACACACACACACACAGTCACACACACACAAGATGGTCCGGACGTTGTCACGGTAACTCTGGTTTGAAAGGCTCTGTTAAACCGGGGCTTAGAGTGAATTAAAAAAACAAACAAAAAACAAAACAAAACAAAAAGAAACTAGAAATGTCGCTATGGCGACTGGTATGCCTCCGCCATAATGCATGATTCTCCTAATAGGTCTAAATAGTACATGTGGACAATGTGTGATTACAGTTTCACAAAATTGGCTAAATGTTAAATGACAAGTTTGTCACAAATGTGTTGAATGCTCACCTTCCTTGACCTAGGTTTAATTGGATGAATAGGAGAGCATGCATTTGGGATTTACGGACTTTAACTTGACTTTGACCCATGCATTCATACATTTATGCATTGAGTAATTTTCAAGGTATGGAGAAAAAGTGCAATTTCTGTATTGAATAGTAAATTGTTACCATTTTCATCTGGCCTTTGACCCTAAAATTCATAAGATAATCACTGTCAGGCAGAAGATGCATGAATATGTAGTACGTTTCAAGATAACTTGAGCCACTTTCGAGATATGGAGGAAAAATTTAGTTCAGCACTTTCACTTGATCTTTGACCTTTTGACCTTTGAGGCATAAACAAAATAACAAAAAACCTTTCTAGAGAATCTCTATTAGGTTAAACATGCATACACCTAGTGTAAAAAAATATAATAATAATCCTGCTGGCATTGCATAAACATGAGGGAAATATTTAGTAAAATTTTGAAGTGTTTCCCTTGACCTTTGACCCCTGACCTTTGACCCCATGAACCCTAAATTCTCTAGATAATCACTGCCAGTCAGTACATGTATGTATACTATGTTCCATGAAGAGACCTTGAACAATTTCCAAGGTACAGAGAAAAAAGTGAAGTTTTAATATTTTTACTTGACCATTTGACCTTTGACCTTTGACCTCACGACCAAAACTTTCACCAGAGATTCTTAATTGGGTAATACATGTATACACTAAGTTTCAAGAAAATATCTTCAGGCATTGCATAGAGATATGATGGAAATAGTGAAATTTTATGTATTTGACCTTGACCTTTTGACTTTTGACTTTGAGCATGTGCGCCAAAAAGTTGATAGGCACAACTTCACCCCCTAATACACATACATGCCAAGTTTCATTAGGATACCTCAAAAGGTTTTGATAGTTACCTTGTCCACAAAATTCATTACGGACGGAAGGACGGACGGAAGGACGGACGGACGGAAGGACGGACGGACGGAAGGACAGTCGAACGGACGGACGGACAACCCGAAAACATAATGCCTCCGGCACCACTTCGTGGAGGAGGCATAAAAACATGCCTGATCGTACAAACGACCCCTTTCTTCATCTGGTCATTACATGTGCAAAGCCGAACTGTGAACTGGGTTGTTGAAATCAGAGCTCCACGGCAGATGTTAAAGAAGTGTGGCTTTGCACAATTATTGCAATTACCATCGCACACATACAATCGTGTATAATACATTCACATACACACACACACACACACACACACACACACACACACACACACACACACATACGAACAAACAAGCCCTGTAAATGTGTTCGCTTTCAGCAGTGTCACCACAGAGTTTTTCAAAGGTGATAATTCAGCCAAAAAGGGAATCGAAGTCTCTTTAAAACGAACTGGATTCTTGAAAGAAGTATTAGTATTTGTTTGTTCATGTTGTTTGTGTGTGTTTCTTATACAATGTCCCTGGTATTGACTTAAGCCATGTTAGCAGTTGATGAAGCAAACGCTCAACAGATTTTAGCTTCGCAGTGTTACAACCAAAACATTGGCTTGATAAATGGGATCTTTTTGCCTTAGGCCCTATATAACAAGAGTGATGCTACATCACATTCACAAAATTGCATACGTCGCTACTCAGCCCGCTTAAAGAGCTAGAAATACACATGCATTACACTGATACAAAGCGTGATTTTCACTCAAGATAACTTGGAAGGATTGCGCATGAGAGCAGCAGGACAGATTGTGACTAAAGAGATGCGGGAGTCGTTTTGTGATGTTAAGAAAAGCTCATTTTCCACACTAAGTGAAAAACACAATAAATGAAAAATATAGATACTGCGATTATATCATCCCGTTTGATATTTCAATTTAATTCAAATGCTTTTATTTTCATATAAAGTAATACAACAAGGTAATATACACAACGCTTACATGAATAAAGAATTTCACATAAATTTCAATAATGCATAATACAATCATAGTAATTTTGTCTTTATAATTCGATAAATGAACTAGGTAAGCAAATAAAGTTATATTGTTTAGCTGTATATATGGAAAAGAGATATCCACAAGAGAAGTGAAGCTTGAAAATGTTGTGAGTTACTCTGGAAGATAAGAAAGGACATCTCAAGTTTAGTATTTAAACAGTCCCATAGATTTGCAGTTCCATAAAATGGCATCACTGTAAAAAGGAAAAATATTGTAAGCAAACCTATAAAAGATGGAAAAAGTAAATCTAAAAACAACACTGCAAATGGCAAAAAAATGAGTTCTTCTGATTTAATAAAAGTTGTATTTGCTGACTGCACCATATTATTCCACAAGTTCATAGCCAACCACATACGATCCACCTCTCCCCCATTCCCTCTTTGTGCTAGACTTGACAACGGTTCAGGAAAAATAGTTCACGTCACCCTCCCCTCCACCGCGATTTACTGGCGTCTCCGGAAGCTAAACCGAGGCACTTGGGGGAAAATTAATCTCAGGGAGTTGTCTTGCGTGCTGGGTTTTTGAGACGACAGTTAACATCATACCAACCATGTCTCTCTCTCGTGTATGATATTGCTCGCAATAATGCAACGATTCGACAGGCGTAACGACAACAAATTTAAAATCGACAATAAGAGCAGCCCCTCACTTGTGTCAATAAAACCTCCAAATCAATAAAAGGCTGTATTAGAGTGATATTACCCGTACTCCGCCCATTTTGAGCATTTGCTGATCCGCAAAATGATGTCTCGCGCACACGCTCCCTGTCAAATTGAAACAAATGGACGGGACTAACCACGATAAAACGATGTGAACGTGGAAATCCCTGCACTGCGTAAACCCGTAAATGTACCAATGTGGCTCGATGGATCGATGGCTGGCTCTCAGGGAAAATGGTGCAGGGGCGCTCGTGGTACAATCTGCAGCCTCGCCCAGAATACGCCACAGATAAAACTACACTAAATCCCTAAATTCATCTTCTATACGACCTCGTTAATGTACATGCCCGTGTCTGCACTATCCAACATCCTTTACCATTGCCGTTTGTCTTTTTTTTTTCTCAATGTCACCAAAAGTTCCCTAAATAAAATCATGGCGTATATAGAAGATGTTAGTTCTCAAAAGGGGAACAACAAAGAAAAGGACTACAAGAGTACATCGCAATGAAAGATCTGGGGGACAAAATGACGATAAAATCCAGCTGCGATCTTTACTTAGTGAGCTTTCCATGAACGCATCGCTTTTTATAATACATATATCCATATGCAAGTTTCACTAAGCATATATATGATATAAAAATATAAAAGAAAGAACATAGAGACGGGGGAGATTTAAGAGTATGCAGTGAAATAGGAATCGTTCCAAGCTTTGGAGGTTTAGTCTGACATCGAATGTTTCAAAATATAAAGGTCTGACGTCATGGTGACACATTTTGTTTCCCTCTGTACTACCAACTTCTCAATCATCCAGAAATTCACGTTTATAAACGTCTATATTATGAAAAGAAATATGACAGCACAATCTATAGTCTATAGATTACGCCATAACTTTTTTATGATTGACTTTTTGCTACTTTTATGTGTGTTATACTTACTTTATTGCTAAAATTTACCTTAACATTTTTATTTCCAATATTTGTGTCGACTTTTCAAGACAAAGTTAGAGTAAGAAGATTGACGTAATTAAAAATGGGTAGAATTCAAACATCTTTTGCAGAAAGACACAGTCGCCCAAATTGGTTAGATAAAAATACGATTGGTCTTGAACAAGGAATGTAGGTCTGTTGCTACCGTATGATTTCTCATCACCTACAGTGGAATACATTTTCACGAAGTATCATACATTTAAACAATATTTTCAACAACAAAAATATAAATGTACAAACATGATATGCTAACAAAAACAACAATATAGGCCCTACATATTCAAAATTATATCTAAATATATATTATCACAATATTGTAGATGAAAAACAAAGATGCATGACATATAGGCCTATTATATATATATATATATATATATATATATATATATATATATATACATATATGCCTACATATACGTACATCACAATTATCCTTTCTTATGATACATTCTGAACATTCTGAAAAAAAGTTCTTTTTGTAATATAATACCTTGTAATGTAATAACTGAACAATATGACCTGAAAGAGCTAGGTATTATTAGTTTATAAATCGTTGACAAATCTGTTATGCTATGCTTTGACGAAACCTTCATATTAGCCACGGTGTCCCGTCTCTGATGATTTTAAAACTGCGGTTTGCATTAAGTGTTTTTGTTTGTGTGTGCGTGTGTATGTGTGTTTGTATGTTTTACTTTATATCCACAACTTACTCCACAGCTTACTCTTCAATGTATATGATTTAAATTTAAAAAAAAGATGGGGGAGGGGGAAGTGTGCGACATTTCTCAACACCATGAACGCACGTGTTTTACCCTAATAGATTGGTCACAAAGAGTCCAGAATGAAATGCCAAAACATCGACCATGACACTATAAATTGTGGTCCGAAATCGTTTAGCAAAACACGTGATAAAACACACACATAGCGCACCAAAACATACAAAAATGAATCATGTTTCACCCACTGAACTCATGCACTCTCCCGATGCCTCGGTGGTGATAGAAAGTCGGAATAAAATCCTGTAACGTCCACCACCCGAAAGCTGTGAACTTTACATGGGAATGACGATATTTGATGCATGTATACCGAATAGAATACCGAAGATAATTCGATAAATTGTTTTCATTATCACCAGTGCTTTTATTTTGGTGGATTGTCAAGTTCATGGATATTGGTTTTAACGCATTTTGAATCAACTTTTAGTCGAGTAAAGCTTCACCACTCCGCATTCCATTTTGTACCGTGCAAATTTCCCAGATACTCAGCCACATTCTCTGAGCATAACGTCTGACGCCCTACATATCAAAACGAGAAAAATTGTTTACATCAACCTTTTCGAGAAGGCTCTATATAGCTTGCATTCAAAATGTCGCGAATATGCTCCTGACGAGATCTTCGGCACGTTGTCATCACCGCCTCGCCAGTCGAGCCGGCCGCGGTTATAGGCGAACCGTCAGCATGCGACGCACTCGCTCAACCCGCCTCAGCTCACGGACGTCCGAAAATAAACACGCGGATCAACCTCGTGTATTGTTATTGTTATCCGTGACGAAGGCTTCGATGTCTAGAGCTAATATCAGGGGCATTATTTTGGCAGGAGAAACATCGCAGAAAAAAGGAATACCACAGAGGAGATGAGCGAATTGAAACCCCGGGCGATCGATGATACATGACTTTGTTATCACACGCTCGAGTAGAGTGACAGACGACGATTGATGCCTACTGATATCGCGATATGTCGGATACTCGATACTGCGATATCACAAGTATAGGGCCAGTTCGCAATGATCGACAACCATACCGTAAAGTTATAACGCACAATGATTATATAGTCCAAGAGTATTAGTTTTAACCTGGACATTTTTGGTAACAAGCTGATTTTTTCAGGATAAGTCCAGAAAAATGTCTAGAATAACATACTAAAAGTCCTCATAAATCCTCCTTGAGCGTTTTCCGCAATCCAAGATGGCGTCCAAAATGGCCGCCATTTCCAGAAATTCTTGTAACTTTTCAACCAGAGAACCCAAATACAAAATTTAAATGTCTAAATATATGTTTTAAAGCATGAAGAACTCATTGACACACATATCAAGAGATTTTGATGCACGCAAGTACCGAAATCCAAGATGGCGTCCAAAATGGCCGCCATTTTCTGAAATTCTTATAGCTTTTCAGTCAGGTAACCCAAATACGAAATTTAAATGTCTAAATATATGTTTTGAAGCATGAAGAACTCATTGAAACACATATCAAGAGATTTTGATGCACGCAAGTATCGTAATCCAAGATGGCGTCCAAAATGGCTGCCATTTTCTGAAATTCTTATAACTTTTCAGCCAGGTAGCCTAAATACAAAATTTAAATGTCTACATATATGTTCTGAAGGATGAAGAACTCAATAAAGTACGTATTAAGAGTTGCTGAAGCTCACAAGTACCGTAATCCAAGATGGCGTCCAAAATGGCCGCCATTTCCTGATTTTTTTTTTCATAATTTTGCAAGTAGATTTTAACTGTACGCACTTTGAATGTCGAAATATACGTCTTGAGTCTCAAGGAACCAAATATAATACTTATTCAGAGATTTTGAAACACAAATAAAGCACGTGAGCACTTCCAGAAATCCAAAGTTGTGTCCAAAATGGCTGCCATTTCCTGCTTTTTTTTCATAACCCTGCGATACGCACTTAATTGTATAAATATATATTTTAAGACATAAGGAACCCAACGAAATACTTATTTAGAGATCATGAAGCACATAAGTACAAATAAAACCATGTGAGTTCTTCCCGAAAACCAAATGTTGCCCAAAATGGCCGCCGTTTGTTCATCAAAATTTGCTGTTTTTAGCCTGTTTCAAGAGACAAAGAAATTCAACATAATGTTCGAGATTCAACAACTCAGAAGGTCCAGTGGAATCTTTCCCTTAAATGTGCACAAAACGGGTATAGGTTGGGTTGGATGCATCCCCCCCCCCCCCTCCTCCTTGGGGAAGGTGGTGGCCTGTACAATCATTATTTTCCAAATATTCAACATGAAGTATTTGCACTTTGTCATTCAGTTGCAATCATAAAAATGCTAAACGTCCCTCGCTCGGCCCCTTTTTATAGACTTTGTACACTTTTGAGATTAACAAATTTCCGAATTTGTCATCAAAAAGTGTGCACTAGATCTTTCACTTACAAAATGCAAAAGTTAGTTCCCTCATATTGAAGGGTAATTTGCCCTAACTCTTCAACCGCTCACTTCCCCCAATATATATTAAATTCCCCTTTTGATTAACAATTGAGTACCTGAATATAAGAACGACCCGAGTCCAAATTTGGCTGTCGCGTTTGAAAGCCATTTGCGTAGTCATGCAAATACAGATAATCATTCAAGTGACTGTTTTATATTCAAATTTGAATTAATAACACCCCAATAACCGAAAACACTTAAGGGAGTAGGGAATTTTTCATTAATTTCAATTTTTCCTAAATTTTCTCTAATGGACTTGGGTCGTTCTTATATTCATATACTCAATTCCCAAATATTCCATCAAATGTGTGTAAATGATATAATTATTTCATTTCTATTCAAGTGTAAAAGCTCCCTCTTTTCGATGGGGGATGGGGATAATGAGACTATTATTATCTACTCTTCGAGAATGGATAATTTTCTCCATATAACACCAAGAGTGCATTAGGCCGTTTAATGACGATCATCGAAATGCAAAACTCCCTCCAGTCGAAAGTGACCCCCCCCCCATCATCTACTAGCTCATTGCCTTGAATATACTAGTCTTTATTCTACTTATACTTTTTAATAGAAACAAAAATCTAATATTTCATCAACAGAGCGCACCATAAAACTCGTAACCTGAAAAAAAAAAAAAAAATCTCCATTTTGTGGGAAGGTGCATCACTTCATCCGCCTCCCCCGCATATTTCCATAAGTATTATTTTCTTACTTTTAGAACAAAAACAAATCTCAGATATTTCACCAAAGAATGGGCTAAATCTCTGAATTTCAAATTGGAAAATACAAAAATTTCTGAGGTATGGGAAGGAGTATTCTCCTTTCACACTTCTCCCTCCCCGACACTTTCCTGAATATATGTTTTTCCTCACGTTTTCAAATAGAAAACAAATATCGGGTATTTCACCAAATGGATGCAACAGCTCTGTGAAAATACGAAATTTTCCCTCGTGTGGGAGCAGGCAACCCTATAACCGCGCACTTCCATGATTGTATATCTTTTTGTTCCTTTTTTGATGGAAACAAAAATCTAATATTTCACCAATAGGGTGCATCAGGATGTCTGAATATCAGGTCTGAAAATGCAAAATCTCCCTCATGTTGGGGGGGGGGGGGGGAGGCGACCCCCCCCCCCCCCACACCCTTCCATAATCATATTGCCCATTTCCCTGAATACTACTTTATATCCAATTTTCTACTCTTTGATGGAAATAATTCAATATCTTACCAAACGCTTGAACTATGTATTTCACTTTCGAGTAAAAAAAAAAAGAAAAAAGGTCCCTCGTGTGGTAGAGGAGTATCCCTCCTCCATGCACAAATAACTTTACTTTTCAAAGAATTGTTTTTACTTCTCAAGTGATAACTGACAGTTTCAACTGGAACTCACCTCATGGTAGACATCAAATGCATTGGTAATAAAAAGGGGCTAGCACTAAATTTTCATCTCATGTGCTTAAGGTGACGAAAATAGACCATGTGGTAAACGGATATTGCCTTCTAGTAGGCTTTCTGTTTAGCAACTAATCTGTTGGTGAAATATTTCTCTCGTAACAAGGACACGCTCCTTGACGTTAACATGCAAATGCTTTTATTTGTATACTTTACACATAAAAACTATATTTCAAATAAAAAGTTTCTTATAAAATATTGACATTTATTTACATAATTGTGAGATAAAATTGGGACATTTTGCACCCCATTTTCCATATAAGGAAGAGCTCGAGCGTTAAAATCAGCACATTTGTGCGTCTAAATCTCTTAATATGTATTTTATTGAGTTATTCATGTTTCGAAACGTGTAAAGACACAAATTGTGTATTGGGTTCTCTAGTTGAAAGGTTATAAAAATTTCAGGAAATGGCGGCCATTTTGGTTACCATATTGGATTACGGTACTTGTGTGCATCAACATCTCTTAATATGTATTTTATTGAGTTCTTCATCCTTCAAAACATATATCTAGACACTTAAATTTTGTATTTAGGTTACCTGGCTGAAAAGCTATAACAATTTCAGAAAATGGCAGCCATTTTGGACGCCATCTTTGATTTCGGTACTTGCGTGCATCAACATCTCTTGATATGTGTTTTATTGAGTTCTTCATGCTTCAAAACATATATTTAGACATTTAAATTTTGTATTTTGGTTCTCTGGTTGAAAAGTTATAAGAATTTCTGGAAATGGCGGCCATATTGGACGCCATCTTGGATTGCGGAAAACGCTCAAGGAGGATTCATGAGGACTTTTAGTATGTTATTCTAGACATTTTTCTGGACCTATCCTGAAAAAATCAGCTTGTTACCAAAAATGTCCAGGTTTAGGCCTTTTTTGACCTAATGCTCTTGGACTATATACCAATTCCTCACAGAAACATTGAATTTGTCAAGACATTTAAGATGCAGAGAGCAGATGAAATACTCCCAATATCCCTCAAAGTTTGAATCAAGATTCCTTGTATATGCGTAAGTGATGGCACTCAAACAATCAAGGGAGCGTGAATCGTGACGTCATCTACACAACTGTGGGAACAAAGATGATTCCTTCAATCTATGACATAAAAGCATTATCATCGCAAGTTGACAGCATGACGCTTGGAGTTTCAATTATAGTTAAAAGATGCCTCAAATGTTGATTTGACTTGATTTGATATGAATTCCCCTTTAAGAGTTGAAATGAATAGCTTTTGAACAGATCACCTCGCAACTCTACCAATGATTTCCAATTCAGAACAAAACGAAACTTCACTAGATTCTGTGTCCAGAACTGAAAGAAAAACAAGAATGCAGCATAAAATGTTCCTCTCATCAATACAGCGTGTACGAGTCATATAGCAATGATGCGTTGTCATTGCAGGTGAATCATTTACTAAAACATCGATTTCTTGATAAACCAAAGGGTGAGTTGTGAGGTGCAATGACATCATCGTGTTGTGTTTGATAAACCAATGGGTGAGTTGTCAGATGATTACATCATCACCTCATACCCAAGTTTGAAAATGTATAGGCTAGTTGCGATCACTATTCAGTATCATTCTTTCGTGCATATCGCCTGCATTAGCAACTTTAAAGTGATGGTACAGTTTCGGGTGACATGGGACTTCAGGTTTCCAACGTTTTTTCTTTTTTTTAATGAGGATCTTTTTAGAAAATGAGAAACCTTTTACGAAATTTGAAAGAGCATAATTATATTATTCTAAGAGGAATCAAAAGGTTATATCATAAAAATCGGTTTTGAAATGGCTGAGATATCCAAAACAAAAAAGATCCTAATAAAAGGTGGGACCCTTCTTTTGGATCGCTTTTGGATCGCTTTGTTTTACTTTGTTTTTGGATATCTCAGCAATTTCAAGACCGATTATTTCATCAAATAAACGTTGAATTCCTCTTAAAACTGTATGCTCTTTAACATTTCATAAAGCGGTTTCTAAGTATCTCACAAAAAAATACTGTGCTATCCCTTCAAACTATTTTTTTTTGAATGAAACTTTTCTCCCTGTTTATTTGATTGCACTTTATATCCATACAACTTTAATAGCATACTTTACCATTTGTAGATGAAACAAAAACCCAGCATTAGTGCTTTAAAATACTTCTAAAATGTGAGTTAGGGATAGAAACGACTACTGTAAATATTTGAATCCGTATAATCGATGTCAAGTATTGTTAAATACACAAAATGTGAACAATAGTCATTATAAAAATGTTTCCAGCCTAAACCGTCTACAGTTATGGTTTATTGAGAAAAATGCTGACATCTTCTTATATTTCAGGCTTTACTGGGAAAATTTTATATGGTGGGATATTTTGTGATACAACAGACTTACACATGTGCATGAAATGTGATATCTTGAACATTTTTTAAATCACTGATCCCAAAGGTAAGCCATTTTTGTTTATATTTTGCGAGTAACTCTGATTAAGGGTTGGTAGCTTAAGAACAGCTTTGGGGGTTGGGTGGCACAGAAATTGAACATGAATAATCCCGCAGTGGATACACCGGCGGCCATGCCAAGATTAAGATAATGATAATGATTTTATGTCGAAATATATGGAAGAACATATACAAGAAGAGGCAGTTTATTTCTCCCCCGATCCGAGTTCTGCGCACACTAATCCGACATTCATCAACATGACACACACACACACACACACACACACACATATATATATATATATATATATATATATATATATATATATGTATATATATATATATATATATATATATATAACACTCAGGGGCGGATCTAGCTTTTTATGAAGGGGGGGGGGGTTGGGGCGGTATGCGAGGGAGCGTAGCGACCGAGCCCGAGCGAGCGGAGCGAGCGAGGGGGGGATGGTGTGGGAGGGGGGTGTCCCCCCCTCCCACAGTAGGGAGAATTTTTGAAAATCTGTGTGTGAAAATGGCGTTTTCTTGCATCTAAAACACCACTATTTTTGGTATAGAGGTCATTGCCAAATCAAAAATTACAAGTTAAAAAAAAGATAAGATTAAAAAAAAATGGTCCCCGGATATTTTTTTTTTTTTTTGGGGGGGGGGGTTACCACAACCCCCCCCCCCCAACCCCCCTCTAGATCCGCTTCTGTATAACTGTCCCTGCACTGCCTCTCCATGTTCTGGTTCAGTCCATTGCTGCCAATATGTGTTATATATGCATGCGAGTATATATATATATATATATATATATATATATATACACACATTATTTGAGCATTCGAAATTACGACACTTCCTTTGACTCGAACCTGTGTTACATTACGAATCAAATAAATCAAAAACCTCTGGACTGCAGTGAGTATTATCAAATGTTTCTGTGCGTGAAAACATGCGTGAAAACCTCCCATGTAGCGGAAGTTTGGCGAAAATTGCTGTTTGAGTAACAATTCGTGACTCCCGTTTCGGTGCATATGAACAGTGAAAATCATATCAAAATATCATTTCCTGGGTATGTTCAAACACAAATTGATGTGACACAGTGTGAATCTATAGGATATAGCTGCACCGCCCTCTTCCCATCTGATAGATACTTCCTACTTTTAGTCATTCGCATTTTTGTCATCGTTCGACAAAATTGTTGTGACTGAAATCATTCATGACGGGTTGAAGTTCCCAAAGGGATACTGACACATTACAGAATCGTATGTTCCATAGTGACAGTGTAAGACGGTGTAAGACTATCATAGGCCCGAAGCTTGCTGGTACACTGTATCTATATAACGATCTGCGACATGAAGTGGTGTCGTATAAAAACTCGAATAGCCTTATTCAGGTCTATTTCTTGTCGAACCATTTCCTACAAACAACTTTAGAGAGTCGAATGATATACGTGTTGCTAAGTAACCCAGGCCTCAGACCGAATGATTAAAGCGTTTTATCATTATTTACCGTGATCTTTTCTTCTTTTAAGTTCTCCGTTGGTTTCACCTTTTCCCTTTGTCAAGTCGGTAAGAGATTCTTTGACAAATAAATTTATTTTTTTATTTTAGTTCCTCATTATCTTACCAAAGCCAGCTAGCGCTAAGATGCAGAGATGAATTACATAGCTTATTCAACTATTAATCTTAAAAACCGTTTGGACGTAATTTTTTTTTCACGCATTATACAGACATATTGTTAAAAAAATTAAAAAATCGATGAATAACTGCATGAAAGTTGTATGAAATCTTCCCGAAAGGGTTTTATAGAGATATCATTTTTTCCAGTTCTGGATAAGATCCTGACAATAAGTTTCCTCCCTTTTGCCGTAGAATAAAGCAACAATCATTAATTCAAGGCATAGAAATAGTTCGCTTTGAGATGTAGCGTATAGAAAACCATGTACGAAAGTCCGAAAGTATAAGCATGCGCTGTAAAACTCATCGTGAAAAAAAGAGAAACAGAAATAAACAACAGGGAAGTATATAGAAATTGATTGATAATGGAACACGTTGCAAATTGTTGATCTGCTTTCTCTGCATGATCATTCAAACGATCTTATCAATTGGGCGTGTCAATGACATAAAATTTGCCTTCAGTCATACAGAAGATTGCTCGTGATACGATATATGATAATTCATGAATAAAAATACAAACAAACAAATCGACGTTGTTGTCTTTTTTTCCTTTTACCAAGGAAACAATCAAAACATATGCGAAAAACATACGAACTTTATACTAGGACAAAAACCCGAAGCTATGGCATTTAAAATTTGACAGTGTTTGAAGTCATATTTTCACGAAACGGCGAATGGTGTCGGGTGCAACCATCTTCTAAGTAGATGAGGATATTAGGTGTACGTTGCTTCACATCACTTTACTTGATTTGTTCGAAAACCATGAATGCGCTACTGCAATCTGTTTGTAGGCCGTGAATATTCAGGACATATTCATAGCTACACAAGTCTTATACACACAAGATGTCCGAAAAAGAGGGCTTATATGATGTAAACACATCGCAGGTCATGAATATTCAGATAATATTTTTAGTTACACCGGTCTTATTCAAACAAAATATCGGAAAAACCCTGATACGATGTAAACACGTCAAAACAATATCTCTCATTCTAAAGTCATATTTCTAAAGCCACTGATAAATGTCCCGAAGCAATATCTAGGCCATAATTGCTAACGTCAAAGTAAGCCAATGTTATACCTGTAAATATCTATTTTGTCATACCGGTATGTTTGGGTGCACGTCACGAGACCGACACCCACGAGTCATACAGCCCACGAGTTATACAGCTCACGAGTCATACAGCCAATGAGTTCGACACTAAGCTAACAAGGCCTACGAGACCGACACATTAAGCCCCGTGTTGTATCTGTCGAACTCGTGGGCTGTTTTTACCTAGTGTCGAACTCATGGGTTTTAATATTTGCCTAGTGTCGAACTCATGGGCTGTATGACTCGTGAGCTGTATGACTCATGGACTTGTTTTCAATGTCGAACTCGTGGGCTGTATGACTCGATCGTGGGTGTCGGTCTAGTGGGATGACCCCGTATGTTTAACCATTTGTATAAATGAAACTATATGCATACACGTTTTACACTATGAATTGTAAATTTCATTTTGTGTGGGGTGCAAGAGAATACAAATAATCACAATCCTACATCGATTTGTATTAGACACAGCTACACACAAACACACACACACACACACACACACACACACACACGTATTTATTATATGGTTTTTTTTTAAGGGCAATCATAATTATTATTGTCATTCGACCTATATTTTTTTATTGTATTTCTGCAAAAGAGTCTCATGTTTATTTCTTTCTGTTTAATAGCGTATAGACAGGGGTTATCATTACAGATAGCATGGAATATTCTAGATACAAACATGATAA
Source organism: Diadema antillarum (assembly GCF_040938485.1). NCBI lineage: Eukaryota > Metazoa > Echinodermata > Echinoidea > Diadematoida > Diadematidae > Diadema > Diadema antillarum. Next base: position 944,521 of record NW_027271872.1, on the reverse strand, counting down.
TATTATGAGCCGATATAAACTCAAATAAAATGTCAATTAACTAAAATATCCATATAATCATCACACATTGTGCACCTGTATGTGTCTGTCTTTTTCTGAACGGTATTCCAAAGTGTAATTAATACTTTATAAACAAGATACAAATCATGCAAGGCATTGTCATAGACCCTATTGTTTACCTTTTTAACTCTTTAGCCGTAAAAGTTAGCATAAGGTCATAACTTATGCAAATCTGATTAGTTTCACATTATGCTCACAAAGTACGTGTGAATTGATATTTTTAGAATTTGATTTCTTCTCACATGCGTTCCATTAAGTTTAGTGTTACTTCTTTTTTTTTCTCTTGATGTTCAGCCGGATAAATTTGTCAATGAAATACTTTTCCTCATTAGAAATTTGAATTATGTCCGAAGTTTCTCCATAAATGTTGTCAGTCGATTGAATGAGGTGTTCGAGTGCACGTGGACTGTTTAAATGATAATAATATGCGCTACATAAACAAAGAATGTAAAATGTATCATTATTAGTGTCAGTATGATTACTTCATCAAGGTAATGGTGGAAAGTGAAAATCGTGAAAAAAAAACCCCGAATCGTACCTTTGATTGGCACGCCTTCCTCGGATGCGAAATCCTCTCCGTGTGGTAGTACCTCATGCACTTGGGACGATCTCCCGTCGACGACGACACCGCTGACGACTGCGTGTGCGACGTCGTTGCCGAGATGAGGGAGAGGATGACGATGGTGATGGTAATGAAGTAGCACGTTGCCATGGTAACGTTGCGGAAAATTTTCGGACGAAGGAAACCTCTGCAGTGTTCCATGGCACTGTTCATGTGATGGGTCGATGAGTTAGTGTGTTATCCCTCGATAGACATTAGGATTTATGGAGAATGTATTTTGCATAAGGGCAAGAGGTGTCAAGCAGTTTGTCAATCAGGCGATCAGATAATCAAGGGCACGGCTCCAAGTAAAAGACCCGAAAATCGCTAATTATAAGTTTAAATATTTTCATGTACGGCGACTTTGTAATTTGATGACGTCACTTGGCGCAAACTTTACCAGTATCAGAAAAATCACATCTTAATCATTGTAGCAAACACCACACTCTTGCGGAATGCCGTGGCGAAAACTATCGTAGACATTTCGGCGGACGCGTAACAAAAGCAAGGATTAGCACCTCGAAGCAGCGCCGCGCAGGCGGAAAGTCAGACTGGTGTCTCAGTCGACGTCGGAAACACGTGTGGTGTGATTTTTTTTTAGACTTCTGCGACATTTACATAATTATGACTGTGTTCCCATCAAACCTCTTCTCTCTCCTCCTCTCTGTTGTCAAATGTGGAGCGTCGAAAGGACTTGTCTATTTGGCAATCGCTGAGTACCCTCACCGGATGGCGGAGCGAAATTTTCGTGGCAATGTTCTCGCGTTCCTGGACTTATACCGGGAGAGGTTCAGTCAGTTGACGGTGCAAGGTCGAAACGGTGCCTGGTTCGACCACCGTCTGTGCTCATTCTGGTGGAATGACGAGAACTTGTCTCTTTATATACGCAGGGAGATACAGAGGAAGAAAGTGTGTGCGTAAAGAGTGAGTGTGTTGAGAGGAAGAGGGGAAGGGAAGGAGAGAGAAAAAACAACAACAACAACAAAAAGCAAGAAAAGTGTTTCTGACTGTAGAATAGGGAGTATTCCCGGGGAGTACCTTCCCCAAGTTACGGTATAGGGGAGTGGGGAACAGAAAAGACAAATCGTGGCAGCTGATTGTCGGATTTGAGTGAGGGAGATAAAGACGTTCACATTCTTCGAGAGTTATCGTGGGCAGCCAAAGAATTTTGGCTGTTGTCGAGAGAGCTGAGGACGAAGAAACGAGAACGAGGACCACAATCCGACGTGTAGCTGAGATGAAAATGATGCTAGCGATTTCTCCTGACAGTTTGCTATGACTGAAGAAGGAGGGGAATTCAAGCTTCCGGATCCCTGGCTCGCACGCACAGTTACGCACGTACACACAAACACACAGATGCGTAGACAGGGATGTCATCTCAACTCAAGCATACGCAAGTTCATTTGGTACGATCGTAGGTAATGTTTATTCAAACAACGATTTATCTTTGAAATAGTTCTATCACAACGCAATCACCACCACTACCATCATCATCATCATCATCACCATCAATCATTATCATCATCATCATCATCAATCATTGTCATCAGCATCACCAGCATCACGATAATCATCGTCATCATCATCGCCATCACTATCTTCATGATCCTCACCACATCATTATTATCGTCATCATCATCATCATCATCATCGTCATCATTTTCTTCGTCATCATCGTCATCATCATCATCAAAGATGCCATAGATACCTCAAAGAAACGACACATAGTTTCGCTTACTACACGACTGCACATTTTGATTTGATTTGAATTGATTTTCGATCTGCAACGTACACATAATCATGCATTGATTGACAAGTGTTAACCTACAAAACTGCATACAACATCATAAATCAAGGGAACACTATCATAGTAATAATGTTTATCTTGAAAATGAAAGTGATTTTATCCCTTGCCCCTGAATGCTCACGCAAACAAAACATGCATGGAATGTTCAATCAAACCTCTAGTGTCTTTGTGAACTATTCCAGTTTGTTTGCTGTTGTTATTTTTTTTTCTCCTTCATCGGGGAAACGACTATTGCTTGTGTTCTTTGCCGTAAACACAACGCATCTGTCACGTTTTGTTCCCAGATCTGCTATCAACACCACTCTCACTCGCACTCCCCTCCCTCCATCCCTCTCTACCTCTTTCCCTCTCTAATATTGCATCATTATTATTAAAAAAAAAGAACTTATCGCAATTCCCCATGAGAGCATGACCTGTCTGGCTGAATCGAAGTTTGGTTTGTGACATAATTCGACAAAGATTTAAAAGTCATGTTCCCTTCTCCATTCCTCAACCAGTGTCAACCACAGTCCAATGATAAAAGTTTATCGTCTTTATCGTGTTTATCATAAACTTTGACCACTGATAATGCTATATTTTCAGAGTTTGCTATGTTATCTTCAATGAATTTGACATCAAATCACACCATCAATTTTCATAATCGATAATTGCCTGGTCAATTTTAAGACATCAGCTATATTTCTTTCCCTTTGTTCAGAGCAGTTTACGCCAGTAAAATATATAGAATATGTACACATTAAGATCTCTTCATCTTGGGTGTCTGCCAAATAAAGTTTTCTCTTGATTCCATGCGGATGATGTCCAGGATCCCATTGGCTGTGGTGACCCTTAAAAAAGTCATCCTTGTAAGATTGCTTTATCTATTGGGTCTCTATATATAAATCATATCTGGAAGTATTCTAACATAATCGCGTTGCAACGCATGTCTTGTAAGCACACCAGAACCCCCTTTCACACTGGTAAGATAAGTTGGAGCTCATCGTATGGCCATATTTACCGGACGTTTCCTCACTGTGCGCAAGCGCAACACAAATTAACCTCGCGATCTGATCACGGTTAGTAGGAATAGCATGCACGCAACTCATAAATATTTTTACAACATGTACAATATCAACAGTTTCCAAATGAAAAGAACCGTTCGAAATATGTTTTACAAATCTTCCTAAATTGACAATGTCTTGACTGCTATATGCGGTGAAAATTGAATAACGTTCATACTTAGATCTACTAATTATATTTGATATGTGAAAGACGTCGAAGTCACATTCGCGCCTCTTTTTTTCTCTCGGGAACAGACGAGTGACTGAGTATGGTGACGAAGGAAATGGAAGGCGTGTGGGAAAGGATATTAAATCAAGTTGACCGACAGCTGATGGTATGACGGTCGTCTGCTCGACGATTGGAATCGACGTTGGCAGAAAAAGAAGTAAAAACTTAAAAATATCGACCCTTTTGGTGCAAGGCAACAAAATAAATGTGTGTACGTGTGTGTGTGCCAGCTGGAATGAAGAAGGAAATGGGTGGGTGTCCCGGAACTTGGATATATATTCTTACAGTAGAATGACATTCAGATTGAACTCGAGAGAGTCTGGTAATAACTTTCCCGAAATGAATCATAGTAGTTTTAAATTCATTCTCTGCCAATATAGTGCTGGAAGGTAGATAAAGAAATTACATGGAAATGAAACATACGTGATTCGAACCAAAATTGAAACTTTGTGTTATCTATGCACATAAAATATTCTAAGTCCGAGATGCCAGCTAAATGCTTGATGCAGCAAAACTTTACTTTTATCACATTTTCACCAGTAGAGGGCGGTTGCATTAAAAAGAAGAATATCTGTCGAACTCAAAATGGAGAATTAAATTAATTTTGCTTGGTAAAACTACACTTGCCGTTATACTCTAAGATAAAAAAAAAAAAAAATGACAAGTGCTTGTCAATATTATTACACTTTCATTTCAGTCGACTTAATGATTGAAATGTCATTGTTGCAACTTGGAAAAATGAGAAGGGTTTCACTATTGGCCTATTAGGGCCTTTATTTTGTATCTGAAATAATGAAAGTACGCATCATAATAGTTAAATCATTTTACATAATGCTGATCTTTAATTATCGTCATCAAATGATGATGTATAACCAATCAAAGAGAAAAAATGACTTTACGAAATCTTTAATCAAAAACTAACAGATAAAGACCGTCCCTACACACCCCTCATGTATAATTTGTAGTCATTTTGTTTGTCAAAACTACTAGAAGTCACTGCACGTCAACCTCAAAATCTAAGGCGGAGGCTGCTTTTTTTCTTTCATGTCTATGTAATGCTTTGCAAATGTTAGAGGCAGCAATGCCTTTAAGATGACACTGAACGAAAAGCAACAATCCGAATTCGAGCGGATGAATCTAACTTGCTGTTTCATTGTCTGGCCAAAATTCCCGCAGACAGCTGTAATTATAGGGAGTCCGTGATGCGCAAGACAGAATTTTAAAAAGTGTAACAGAGACAGGGAGAAATTTTATCTATTTCTTTTCTTTTTTTTTTGGGGGGGGGGGGGTACTCCAACAAAGAGCGTTGCGTCGATCTGTCATCAAAACTATGACATGTTGTTTTGAGATAAAAGCCGAATTATGTATAGGCAATATTTGGCAACTGCTTCATGAGAGGAAAAGGTATAAAATTCCTTAAATTCTATGAATCTTGAACTGTTAACTTTTAATATTTATAAGCATTTTGGTCCTGCAGGCGCAAATAAAAGGTTCAATTCATAAATGTATAAAGTTTACCAATCATTTACAATTATACAACTTATGCAAAGGTTACTAAATCTTTGAATCATAATTTACGAGCTGTAGCATGTAAATATGGAGCAAATTACCAGCTTTGAAATCTGAGAAAAGCTTCTAATACGTGCAGTACGAAAATGAATATGATCACTCTGAGTCGTACTGTGCCCGTCACGGTGATCCTGTCACACATTTTTTTTCAATTCAATTCAATTCAATTTCTTTATTTCCATCAAACAAAAGGCAACAGGCCCAACATTGTACAGGGTATACAAACAAAAGGTAAAACACTGAAGATGAGAAAACTCTCTTGGGTAATTGAATCAATTAGTTCATGATCATAACCCCTTATCCCCTCCCCTCATTGCTTTGTTCATGGTCACCTGACCCCTGACTCGTGATGAGAGTGTCGCTATGGTCGCTTGACCTCTTCCCCCTCCCCCTTACATGATGGGGTCGAAAGGCCTCATGCGCTAAACGCCTGGTCCACAGGCTAGGTTTATTTTTCTGAGCACCTACTTGCACTTGCGAATTCAATGAATTGAGACCGACTGGTGGGCTGCGTTGTAGACCAATATTTCATACTTTGTGTGCCATCACATAGTCTGTTTTATTCTCTTTAAGTCAATATGGCGGCTCATCTCAAGAAACGTGCGTACGAAGAGTTCAGCCAAATTATACAGGTAAATTAGCAGAACTTTACAAGGAGCAGCCATAACAAATTCATCAGCGCTATTACAATACTTTTGAACGGTCCCATATACTACGATTGGTGTTAGTTACTTTTTGTACGCAATGAGATGAATATGACTGTGACGTGTAGATAAAACGTGTGAGTTATGAATCGAGATTAAATTTCAATTCAGTAAATTCTTCATGTTGGCTGTGAGTAATTCTAGATAAAGTGTTACACCCCAGACACTGCCAATTTACCCTTGTTTCATGACGAATATGAATATATTGTAAAATTAGATTACTGTTCTATTGAAATTGGCACAAATTTTCAAACATTGAATTTTAATATGGTAAAGGTTAGATTTAATTGGTATGGTACTAACCCTCTAACAAAATTGTTAGACCCTAATTTTAAATTGGCAATGTGTAGCCATCCAGTAGTACTTGTCTTGTGATTTACAAATCACATAAATTTATTTAATTTACTACTAATTTACTAGGTAGAACCTTGGAGGAGTAGGATCATCTACTTTGTAGACTAACCGTTAGTAGTTTTAGAGATATGTCTATGTAATACAGATGGAAACTTGCTTGTGTTTGCCTAATTATAGATATGTAATTCCATGAATGCATAAAATCTAATTATTCATATTTATAGGAGGAACCCAAACCACCACCCATCAAAGTGAGACTGGTAACCCGTCCCCAGACTGGTCCAGTACTCCTCGATCTGCAGAGGGCCAGCAGCTCCAGGGAGGCTCTCAATCAGCTCTTGGAATTTGAGAATCAGTTACCAGTCTCTGCTGAAGAAGCAGGTAGGAGAAACTGTGTTGCTAGGTGGACAGATACAGTTGAATCAAAATCAATTTGGAGAGGTGATTAAACCTTTATATCCCCATACATTCAGCTTAGCTTGCCAGGCTTTTTCATTAGCATCCATTTAACTGCATCCAAGCTCGACCTAGTAGTGAATTTAGGGAGCCTGTGCACTGAGAAGTTACAATGTTTCTGAGTTCTACAGGAAGGCCGTGGTGACACAAAAGGGATTAGGAGGATTAGGTAATCTCTTTTCATTGACAGTTGATTCCCAGATATCTGTGCCAGTGGGGGAAAATAGCACTTGAGCATGTGCGGTTATCGGTGGCAAAGCGAAGCAAAGGTCAAAATTGGTGGAAAGCAGACGCTCATCTCGTAATATGAAGTTCAATGCTACCATTTTTGTAGCAATTCCTTTACGACTGATTATAATACTGATCTCTTTCCTAACATGCAGAGAGTGTCATTAACACGCTATTTGAACACTACAACAAAGAGGAAGGAACCCATGTCAGATCAAAGGTCGTCGCCCTCCTGGGTCACATCGCCAGGCTACCGGGGGTCAACGCCCTGCGCATAGCCAATGACCTGATGACGCTTCTCTCCTCGGAAGGTTTGCACGCTTTCTCTTGAAGTTTGTGTAACTTACAGTGTAAGACTGCAGGAAACTTGTTTCCATGGATACAGATTCAAGCTTGCTGGTGATGATGATGATGATGATGCTATTGATGATGGCCATCACAATGGTGATGAAAAATGAGCATGTTAAGTTGTGTTGGTTTGTATTGATTATTAATTTCGTGATTATTATGATATGATAAGAATGACATTGATGGGGATGCTTATGATAACATTGACAATGCTGATGACGATGATAATGATTATTGTGAGGATGATGATGATGATGAAGTGTTAAATCAAGATGCCTACAATAAAACATGTTCATAGTGAATTTCTTACTCTTGTGCTAGCAATCCTGGATTTGGTATGTCATAGATAACACATGTCATCTTGCCCATCAACTCATACATTCTTGAGTGTGATATGAGGCATGACTGCTCCATTCATTGTATTATGTTATATATGAAATGCAGCTCTGTGCATGGTAAAATGTTCGAAACAGCAGAAAAACATACAAACAAACATCTAAGTCCCCACCCCCCCCCCCCAAAAAAAAAGAAGAAGATGTATGCAAAATATATGATTCAGAAAAAAACCTTGCTTCCAAAACAAAGCATTTAGTTTTATTTTCATTCTATTTCAGAAATGAATTGTGATGTATATTATTCTTTCTTTGTTGATATGTGTTGCCTTTAGCATCTCACAAGGTGAAAGGTCAAATATTCACCACCTTGACTGTGATTGGACGAGCATTACCCTTGACCTCGGAGTTACATCGCCAATTGGTGCAGCTTGCACAGAAGGTGAGGGAAAACCTAATTCAGACTGTTCTCAATTCTTGTCTTCTCTCTGATTCATTCTACACAAGATCTGCCAGAAAGAGGATTTAGATTTAATTTTTGAAATAGGAGCAGTAAAACAAAAGTTAAACTGTATGAATCCTTTCTAGAAAAACAGATGCTGGTAAATGAATTTGCAAGTACATTTGTCATAACCATGGAGCATATGATGGTCATCTACCTCTACCATGCAATCTTATTGACACCAACATTTATCCATTTTGATCACATATGTTTGTAAAGCTTGTTTGTAAAATTTTGCATACAAAAGGACAAAGATGTGGCGAGTCCTGAATGTTTACATGGAATTGACGTCTGTACTTTTAATGATATGAAAGAATCTAATGTCCTACAAATGATTAACAAGTCCATGCAAAAATTGGAATCAGGGTACACATTTACAGGGCTATAATGCAAGTTCTTTTCATTATGTCAATGATTCTTTGCTGCAATTGGCATTCAGCAGTGCCACTGGTAGTCAATATATTCCATTTGGTAGCAGGGGCGTCACCAGCTTTTTTTCAAGGGGGGTGCGTTTTGACACTAAATGTTTACGAGATTTTTTGGACAGACATTTGGAATATAGGAAGCTCTCAATCCCTAGACTTTTACTGTTTTTTGAGGGAAACCAAGCGGGGAAAGGGCACCGGCGCGCCGGTAGCTAGGATTTCATCTTGGGGGGGGGGGGGGGTGGGGGGTAGTATGCGAGGGAGCGAGCAAGGGTGGGGGGACGGTGTGGAAGTGCCGGAGAGGGTTGTACCCCTTATAAATGGATTATGGAATGACGGTGTGAAACGACAAATTGCTCGCAGCGATATCAGGGGCATCACGACTACATGCGAGCGAGCGGAGCGAGCGAGCTTGAAAATTGTGACATGTTACAGTCCAAAAAGCTGCCGTTTGTAGCCATTTTTTTTTTTTTTTTTTTTTTTGCTTTTTAGATTAAGGGGGGCGCATCGGGCGCAACTACTGGAAATTACTGGCAGCAACATCAGGTGAATGGCATAATAATCAAATGCGAGCGAGCAAAGAGAGCGAGCTTGGAAATTTTGACATTTTACAGTCCAAAAACTGCCGTTTGTAGCCATATTTTTTCGCTTTGGAAATAAAGGAGGGGTGGGGCGCAACGGGCGCAACTGCCGGTAATTACTGGCAGCAACATCAGGAGAATTGCATAACAATTAAATGCGAGCGAGCGAACGAGCGAGCTTGAAAATTTCGACATTTTACAGTCCAAAAACTGCCGTTTGTAGCCATATTTTTTTGCTTTGTAAATTAAGGGGGGCGCACCGGGCGCAACTGCTGGCAATTACTGGCAGCAACATCAGGTGAATGGCATAATAATCAAATGCGAGCGAGCAAAGAGAGCGAGCTTGGAAATTTTGACATTTTACAGTCCACAAACTGCCGTTTGTAGCCATATATTTTCGCTTTGGAAATAAAGGAGGGGTGGGGCGCAACGGGTGCAACTGCCGGTAATTACTGGCAGCAACATCAGGAGAATTGCATAACAATTAAATGCGAGCGAGCGAGCGAGCGAGCTTGAAAATTTTGACATTTTACAGTCCCAAAACTGCCTTTTGTAGCCGTATTTTTTTTTGCTTTGGAAATTAAGGGGGGCGCACCGGGCGCATCTTACTGCTGGCAATTACTGGCAGCAACATCAGGTGAATGGCATAACAATTAAATGCGAGCGAGCGAAGAGAGCGAGCTTGAAAATTGTGACATCTTACAGTCCCAAAACTGCAATTTGGAGCCATACTTTTTCGCTTTGGAAATAAAGGAGGTGGGGGGGGGGCGCACCGGGCGCAACTGCCGGCAATTACTGGCAGGAACATCAGGAGAATTGCGTATAACAATTAAATGCGAGCGAGCGAGCGAGCGAGCTTGAAAATTTTGACATTTTACAGTAAAAAACAAACAAACTGCCGTTTGTAGCTATATTTTTTTGCTTTAGAATTTAAGGGGGCTCATCGGGCGCAACTGCTGGCAAATACTGACAGCAATATCAGGAGAGCATAATGATTACATTCGAGCGAGCGGAACGAGCGAACTTGAAAATATCACATTTTACAGTCCAAAAACTGCCGTTCTTTTCTTAGCCATATGTTTTTCGCTTTGGAAATTAAGGGGGGAGGGGCACCGGGCGGAACTGCTGGCAATTACTGGCAGCAACATCAGGTGAATTGCATAACGATTAAATGCGAGCGAGCGGCGAAGAGAGCGAGCTTGAAAATTTTACATTTTACAGTCCAAAAACTGCCGTTCTTAGCCATATTTTTTCGCTTTGGAAATTAAGGGGGGCGCACCGGGCGCAACTGCAGGCAATTACTGGCAGCAACATCAGAAGAATGGCATAAAGATTAAATGCGAGCGAACGGAGCGAGCGAGCTTGAAAATTTTGACATTTTACAGTCCTCAAATTGCCGTTTGTAGCTATTTTTTTTATTTATTTATTTTTTTTGCTTTGGAAATTAAGGGGGGGGGGGGCGCACCAGGCGCAGCTGCCGGCAATTACTGGCAGCAACTTCAGGAGAATGACATTACGACTAAATGCGAGCGAGAGGAGCCAGCGAGCTTGAAAATTTTGACATTTTACTGTCTAAAAACTGCCGTTTGAAGCTATATATATATATATTTCGCTTTGGAAATTAAAGGGGGAGGGGGGAGGGGGGGGGGGGGGGACGCCCGGTGCGCCCGGTGCGCCCATCTCCCTGGATCCGCCACTGGTAGTCAAGGGTGTGGGTTTATGTTCATGACTGGGGGAGGTATGACCAGCGAGGTGGCGTCGAAGTGACCAAGCGGGGAAAGGATGTCCAAAATCTGCACTTTAGAGCATCCCCTAAACTAATTGTGCGTGTTTGTTTGTGTGTGTGTCTTGTAATGTACATGGAAAAGTTAGGAATTAGCCCAGGTCAAGTCTTTTTATTGGCAATGCAAGACATTTTTACATAGACTAGTATGTAAAGCAACACTGCAAAATCAATGATCTAGCTTTGATATAACGAAGCGTAAGGTACAAAAGTGTACATTCTACATCACATTGCGCAACATTGTAGCGACTCTTCGTTCGGATGTACTGAGTACACTGCGCACATCCTGCTTATATGCAGAATGCCAACCAGGAATCATGCTGAATCACAATCTTTTGTCGGGTCCGGGCTTTTTGAACAATGTTTCACACTATATACCTATCTAATTATGGTTAAAAGAAATCATAGAAAAATATCTTATTTCTTGATCAGCCTTTCATTCAAAAGCAGTTTACTAACACTTGAAGAATACTATTTCGGTAAGTCTTTTTTTTTTTTTTTTTAACCAGCGGACTGGGAGGGGGCGCACCCACCTCCCCCCCCCCCCCCTCCCGCTCCGTAGTTACGCCACTGCTTTTGGGTGAAATAATTGGACAGATTTCTTGAATTCTAAAAAAAAAGCAAGAAAATCTTTTCATCGCGGATATTATGATTATGTGGGATGGGGCAAACGTGTATAAGTGCTCCGTATCGTACGGATTTATAGTACGGTCGAATAGTAAACACTGTAGGATAGTAATAGATATGTACAAAATCAGTGCTGCCAGAAACAGGGGTGCGAATTGATTTTGTGTGTGTGTGTGTGTGTGTGTGTGTGTGTGTGTGTGTGTGTCCCTGGTGCAAAATATAAACAAAATTAGAAAAGAGTAATTATTTAGCGTCCGCCGTTGAGGTCACTCGCAGACTAATTTTTTTTTTTTTTTGATCTGAAGGGGGGTGCGTTCGCACCCAACGCACCCCCCCTGGTGACGCCCATGGGTAGATACATATTTTCATTTCTCGTGTGTAGAATTTAGAAAAGATTATGACTGACTAGTCAGAATTTGATTGATAAATACCAAAAGAATTGCAGCTTCCATAGTGTGCATTGTGCCTGCATTCAATGCTTGTGATCCCCTGCATTTGTCCTTGGCAGAGGAATGCACCGCATGTCATCATCTGTTTGTGAAAAAGCAAAACTTTTGGGAAAAGTTGTGTTTATTATTATTATTTTTTGCGCAATCCTGTATGATATTAGATTTAACTTTGGGCAAATTGAAAGTGATATGTATTCACCACATATGTTGAACCATGTGGCAACTCTTGCATTCTAATGCAGGGCAAATTACTTTATGTAGTTTGAACAAAATATCATGTATCATGGCTTCTTTGTATACATTTACAAAATGACACACCTTCCCTCACTGTGGTCAGCACTTGTCGGACCAGAATCATGCTGTTCGCTGCGCGAGCCTCAGTCTGATCGGTCAGCTTGGGATGTTTGACGGCAAGTCGGCCGGCTCCTCGGGAAAGAGCAGCAAGGAGCGGCGGAAGGGGCAGCTGCAAAGGATGCTGGGAGAGTTCACAAGTGACCGAGACGCGAGGGTCAGAGAGGCTGCCCTTCAGGCAATGGTATGTATGTAGCCAAGGACTGCCATGGAAAACTTTTGTAGGAATACCTCTTATTCTTCCCAAGGATTTAATCCCATTAATTACCAAAAGCAAAGACTGATGATGATGATGATAATAAGGTCTTATTTATGTAGGGTACCCTCTTCAGTGTTGCCACTGTTCTACCAAAGGGCCCTGCCATTAGTATTACCCTAGCATTGCCAGGAACCAACCCATATATACACTTTGGTTGAGAGGGACATGGTGGGTAAAAACATGTTGTCCAAGGACAAAAGCACTGGGCAGGAATTGAGCTTGGGTCCTTTGATTGGAAGTCGAGAGTCATATCCACTATGCCACAGTACCCCCACTAGCGCTGAAATACTGGTACATAGATTTATGTAATCAAATGCATCAGATGTACCTATCAATACTGGTAGTATTGCCCTTTTTGGTGTCACGTAATGTAGTATGTCATTCTTAGGTGTTTGCAGAATTGATGACTTGATTGTTGGTAAATTCCTAAGAAATAAACAGTGACATCAAAATGATCGAAAAAAGGTGATACCGTATGCTTACTGGAATCTGTATGACATTAGGATTACACGCCGTGTGTTTGTAGATTTACATCAAATCACTAACTTAGACACTAGAATACAAGGGGATGAGTGACAATAATCTGGGTGATTTATATATTTAAAGGGACCAGTATAGACATAAAATGTTTGTTTTTGCCTTACTGATGTGATCTGCAATGTGAACATGGCAGTGAGACTGTCCATACATAGTCAAGATCAGGATCATGTCTGAAACACCCCATTCCCAAAGCCAGTATTTGTGGGTTGGATGTAGAATAGGAACTAAAAGATTGTGATAACATGATCATAGCCTTTTTAGTCACTCACAAATCAAAACTGTGTTTCCACAAAATTGGAACTTAAATTATACAGATGCATGGAAGTCACTACATTTGCACATCAGGTCACTGTAGATGTGAGAATTTCTAGATTCTTTTTGGGAGGGTACAAGATCTGCAGTCAGTCAAAGAGTACATCTCGAACCAACAATTGTAAAATCTGTGTTGTAAGGAAGAAGTAATTGCTCTATGAGAATGCAATGGGCATTTTTAAAATTTTTTATCTGCAGTTGTCATTGCATCAGCGTGGCCAAAGGCTAGAGCTTGACCTCTATCAGCAGGCGGTCAGATCCCTGGCCGATGACCATGAGGGTGTCCGTCTCGTGGCCCTGAAGCTGGTCTGGGTCCTAGGGCAGGTCTACCCAGACGAGTCGGTGTCAGCGCCAGGATCCAACGAGGAGACGCTGCGGCTTGTCGACGATGGCTTTGCCAAGATTTGCGAGATGGTAAGGGAATTATATTGTAAAACCCGAAAGATTCGCGGCATGAAACTTTCGCAATTTGGGGCTGACGGCCTTTCTCACGATGTGAAACTTTAGCAAGTTGCCACCGGCATTCAGTGCAGTTGTGTAGATAAAACCTTTCTCATGCGCTTTACTTTCACAAATCTTGGCTCCTCATGAATTTTGCGAAAGTTTCATGCACGCAAAAATTTATGGTTTTAGAGTATTCACATGCAATAAGACTATGTCTGTGGCACACGCTCAACGAAAACAGAAAATGTGACCATCTTAAACAGAAACCATGTGTAAGGCATAAAACATTCTGAGAAATTCTGTTGTCTGTAAGATCTTGTATAAATGCGATATATTTAGAGCTGTTTCCACTTTTGAAATTTTGCATGTCAACCAATCTTCCACAAAATTAGCACACAGTTTTTGTTTTGTTTTTGTTTTTGTTTTTGTCAATCTTTTAGTTTTCTTTCTTTTTCATGTGAATAACAAATTAGTTCATTCCAAAATAATACAAATTTCATTATGACAACATAAATTCCACATTGTCAGTGTTACGAATGAAAAAAAAAAAAATTTTGTATAAACACACACACACACACACACAAACAAGATATTATAGTCCCACCTATTCATTTTGCTGTTACTCTCCAGGTCACAGATCTGTCCTTGAAGGTGAGAGCTGAGGCTGCAGGGCTGCTCGGGTCACTTCACTCAGTCAGCACCAAGTTCCTGGAGCAGACCCTGGACAAGAAGCTGATGTCGGGCTTGAGGGTAATGTCCACCTCTAGAACCACATTTGGCAAAAGTTTTGATGAGACTTTGCTTTGTTTGCTTTGGTTCAATTATTTGTTTTAGGACCATCAATTGCAGCCACAGCTGAATGAAAATAATTAGGGCTTTTATCTTTTCTTTTAAAAGGACAGGTTTCGGTCATCAGTCATGCCTTCTTTCTCTTTCTTGCAAGTGATTATCAGTACAAGCCCAATGAGACCCAGTTGATCATTTTTGTTCAGGTTAGAACTAGATAAATGGCAGCTCTGAAAGGTCTTGTGTAGATTTCCATGCATTTTTAAAGTCATTTTGAAATGCAGCTTTGAGTACTACACAGTAATAATGCATCCAATTTATCCAGTAGACATTTTCAGCATGGGCTAGTGTAATCATGCCTGTTGTCCTGGGTATGTCACATTGAGCAGTATTTAAGTGCATAGTGACGCAAACAGTGGCAGTGATATGCGCTGTAAAAGCATCATATTATGATCACTCCTGGGTCAGAAATTCAAACAATGCCAAAAGAATAGTCGAGCAAGCTATGGCTAAATGCATATACATTGAAAGAATGAAGAAGAAAGACAAAAACATCAGTTTGTTTTTGGTTTGATTTTCTGTCTTCTTAGACAAAAAAAAGATCAACTAAAAGTCTGCAAAATGATCCTTTTTGTTTTAATGTGAAGTAAACATTTTGCCTTTACTCTGAGAGTTTTCATTTTAAACTGTATCTTAGTAGAAACAAAATATTCCCTGAATGCTGTAAATACTGTGTTTCCCCCTTCTTGTGTAGAAAAAGAAATCCTCCCATGAGAGGCAGAAGGAGCAGTACGTCTCCGGCGAGTGGTCGACGGGGAAGAAGTGGGCAGACGATGCCCCCCAGGAGGACGTCAATCCGGAGACCGTCAGTCTGATCACCTCCGGAGCGTGCGGGGCGTTTGTTCATGGCCTGGAAGATGAGTATCTAGGTGAGAAGAGAACACCCTCTATTGTAGGAATTCTGCTTGACCTTTGACCTTGCTGTATTTTGCTCTAAAGCCTTTCAAGGCCACAGTTATGTAAGTGCAAAGTGCAAAGGTCATGTACGCTTGCATAGACTGGAGTGTCATGTTTATGAATACTTGTGTGGCAGATATATAATTTGTTTCTGTTTTTGTCTTGTTTTGTTTTTTCCATAGCTAACCTAGTGTGCACAAAACACAAAAACTGCACTGATGAGAGTGGGGTTAATAGAGATGCAATGCACTTGAGGGTATTTACGACTGTGCAATGTGCATGGCGTTGTGAAATCCTGAGAGCGCACTGCATCTCCAGTAACATTTTGAACCTGTGCATTATTTGTTTTATAAAATGGGTCTATGTCAGCTGATAAAACTTTGTATGCAAATAGCAATGTGAATCAAAGCGATTGCTCAGGTTTGTGCCATGTGCACAACTACAAACTTGTAGCTAGCTGCGCAGAGCATTTAGTAATCTGGCAAAGAATAACATGCAGTGCAGTTATGCTTTTTTTTTTTGCTGCACAGTTTCTGCACTCCCGTGCATTAAAAAAAAAAAAAGGAAGAGAGCATATGTGACTCATTTCAAGGCTTATGATCAGCTACATTCTTAAAGTCATTTTATAATATGATTTGTTATTGATTATGAGCAAGTTGTATGCAAGAGAGGCAGTGGGCGGAAGGGGGGTGGGAAGGAGGTATGCATCTTATCACTGTCCTTGCAGAGCATGCAGCATTAAGAATTTTTTTTTCTGTTGCAATGTTGTCATAACTTATTTCTTTGCTCTGCTTTGTTTTGAGTGGCATATATTTATCTTCATTGGGGCGACAGAAGCTTGTATCTCAAATTTTGGTGAAAATCCTTTTTTTTTAAAA
Organism: Diadema antillarum; assembly: GCF_040938485.1. NCBI lineage: Eukaryota > Metazoa > Echinodermata > Echinoidea > Diadematoida > Diadematidae > Diadema > Diadema antillarum. The sequence goes on along the minus strand of NW_027271872.1, from coordinate 927,899 downwards.
TTAATTGTCAGACAATCAGCTCAGTGATGTCCTGTCCAAATCTTGTCTGTCTTGCCCCAAAACTGAAGCCATCACGGCATGTAAAAGAAAAGGTGATCCCATTTATCATAGTGCTTTGGCTGCCATGTTTTTTCACTCTTCTGAACAGTTAACAGCTTTGAGATACAGTACGGGGTTTTGTCACCCAAACAGCTATGAGCTTGTATGATGCAATGCTTTGGCAAGGAACAAAAATTCTTGTGCAAGATCTGATCTGTAAGTCTTTCAATATGTTTTGGATTCACTAGAGGTGAGATCAGCAGCCCTCGATTCCCTGTGCGAGCTGGCCGCCCAGTCCCCGTCCTTCGCCATCCTCTCCCTCGACTTCCTCGTCGACATGTTCAACGACGAGATCGAGAGCGTAAGGCTGAACGCCATCCACAGTCTGCGGAAGATCAACCACCACATCAAACTTAGGGAAGACCAACTGGAAATTATTCTCAATGTGCTCGATGTAAGTCATGGAAGTTGCCTCTGGCTCTGGGATCTTGTTGCCCGGTTGAAGGACAATTACCACAGACCCTTGCCCCCAACCCTAATCCTAAACATAATTCTGAACCTAATCTTAGTCTTAACCCATATTCTAACCCTAATCCTAACCCTAATCCTAATCCAGAAGCTAGTCCGATCACTATCCGGTATTTAGCCAGGGGGTAGTTGTCCATGGGGGGTAGTAGTCCTGATACGTGTTGCCCACTTGAAGATTTCAAAAATTTAAAAACTTGGTAGCGTGAGGTTTCATGGGTGGCCTAACTCATTCGCTGCCATCGGGGGTACATTTGAAAACCATGTATAGCACCAGTCAATGAAGCGTACACTCATCTGTAACAGTCGACTCCAGTTGAGATTTTTCAGCTGTGTGTATACTTACATAGAGATCAGTGATAAAGCTTTGCACAATTTGTTACAGGGATTCTCGAATATATCCAAGCTGGGCCAGCATTCTCATTCCATGGTATCCTCATGCTAACAGATCTTTAAGAAATCCAGATACGAGATTTATCAGTAACTGTAAATTTTGATAATTAGGAAGTTGTTCCTCTTCCTCCTCCTTTTTCTACTCCTTTTCCATCTCCTTCACTTCTCCTTCTTCTTCCATCTCCCCCCCCCCCCCCATTGGTCTAGAGCACTACACGTGCCTGTTGCTTCTTTCTCCTTTTTTTATTTCTTTCTTTGTTTTTTGTCATATTTCATCGAATGATTAACATAAGCTACATTGATAGTAATGACCTGTATTCATTTTCAAGGCACTCTGCACATGGTAGAAAGTACTACCACTGCTGACGCTGAACATGTTTTTCAGTTTGTATAACCATGTCTATGCCATGGCAATGAACACTGAGGCTTTATGTTTCATATTTTGAAGAGGAAGTTCAACAATGTGGAGGAAGATATCCAGCTGTAGCCTAGCCAATCTTAGCGCAGTTGTTCCTTCATGTGACACCCTGACTCGTTTTCTCCATCGATCCACTGTGGCAGGATTCATCCAAAGAAATTCGGGAGGCGCTCCATGAGCTGCTGTCCTCCGTTTCCATGGAAACCAAGTCCTGTCTCCACAAGGCCATGATGTTCCTCATCAGAAACCTTAACAAGTATCCAACTGACAGACTCTCCATTTGGAAGTAAGACCGTCAGCTGCCTTAACTTCTTTCGGATCTCATATTTTTTAGCTGTTTCTGTTTATTTTATTGGTTAGATATAGCAAAAAAAAAAAGCTGCTAAAAACTGCTTATCCACTAATGGCAAGCCAATGAAGTAAACATATATTTTTTTTTTCTCTGTTTTATCTGTTCTCAATTTGGGTTTTCCATAATTTGTTGGGGCTCAATATGGGATGAGAAAGTGGAGGGCTGCTGTGTTGATATTATCATTTTATTTTGGCTTGTCACGAGCAAAACATTGCATTTTTCACAGATGAGCAATGTGCATATATATTGATAGTGTGTGTGTACAAGTTTGTTTTCATCAGTCTAGGTGGAACAACAACAAAAACAGCTATCATGACTTATAACTTTCTATATTTTGTGTCAAAATGAAATAAACATGATATAATTTTCCCAGAAGTTGAATGAAGGCGTTGCTTCACTTTCCTTATCGAGTTAGTAAGAACAACTAGTATTTGATATAGAACAGACTCGTAGAAGAATTGTTTTAGAGAGAATTATGGAAACTAGTGACATTTGACATAGAAATCAAGGAAGAGGACTTTGCAACTCCTTTGGCAGTCACTACACTGTGACAGATCATTGTGGAGCCAGAGATATGTTCCTTTGATTTATTTCCTGACATTCAAGTGGCTGTAAATCTTGAAATGCTGTTGTAGAGTTTTTGTTGTTTTTTTCCTCAATGTCACAGCTTTCATGTAATATTTCTTTTCAATTCATATGTTTGTTCTGAAAAGGATTGTTTTTTTGTGAAAACATATCCGAATTGTCGATTGCATAATCTTGTCACCTCAAGAGATGTCGTTAACTTTCAATTGTACTTTGCTCGTACAACTTTTCCAGTGCTCCTGGAATATGTTTAGATGAAATGGTATTTAGACCATCCTTCAGACAGTCTTCTCCCATTTTTTTATCTTAAATGTTGAGATGTTTTTATTCACTTTTGTTTTATTGTTGTTTCTTGCTTTTATTTTGTTCTTACTTTGTATGACTGTCAGCCTTTGAAATTTTCATCAATTTTCTGTCTCAGTTGCCTGAAGAATTTAGGAAAGGCTAATCCAGATCTCACACTGGCCCTGGTGCCAGAACTCTTGGGCACCCACCCTTACTTTGACACCCCAGAACCAGACATGGACGACCCAGCTTGTATCCTTGATCAATCTGTTTCTTGTGCGTAAGGTTGACAGGTGGCATACCTGCCTTCATGTAGTACATTTTTAACCTTTACAATGCATTGTATGTACTGTACATGGCAATGTTGTGCCTCTTATTTACAAGGTAGATGAAAAATGTATCCCATGATTATAACCTATGATCATGACTTACACAGCCCATGTCAAGGCATGCTTCAGGGCAGTAGTGATGAACTTCACAGTTGTGAATATTACTCATTTTTGTTTTCACCCTTCCCTACTGTTTATCTCTTGCTGCGTGTGGATAATGTCACACTTCCTTTGTAGTTTTAATGACCTGTTTTGTCATTGAGCAAATAGATACAGTCAAACCTGTCTTAGCGGCCACCTGTCTATAGTGGCCACCTGCTGTATACAACCACGAAAAACAATTCCCTCCGAGAGAAAAAGTATGTTAAAGAACTTGTCTATAGCAGCCACATGTCTATAACAGCTGTTTTTTTCATCTCCCTTGGGTGGCCACTATAGACAGGTTTGACAGTACCTGGGTAGTCACTGGAAGTAATTAGAACTGTATACTTTTTGGTTGGAAATATCCAATCCTGCAATGAGGATGTTGTATCATAACATTCTTGTACAGTGCAGAGCATTGAAGTTACAGGACCAAGAGTATCAAAGAAGATCTGCCCACTTTTGCATGCTGGCAGTGAAATGGGGTGTGTGACTGCTCTCCTACTACTTCCGCGTGAAAAACTCCCTTCTCCAACTATTATTAACCCCATGCAAACCAAACTTGTGATGGACCCTCCGTAGAGAGACAGCACAAAGGGAGTCTGACATCTGAAGGTTTATCTGATAAAAATAACAAAAGCAGCACTGGTATTATATGTTTCCTTAGCTTGCATTTGTATCACCAGACATTGCCGTGATGATCATGATCCTGAATTCTGCAGTAAACTCACCAACCATGTCAGCTCTCTTTCCTGAGTACACCTTCAGACACTATGGCTACCTGAGGGACTCCCTCCCTCATCTCGTCCCAGAGGTCGAGGTGAGGATTTTTCTTTTCTTTTCTTTTTTTTTTGGGGGGGGGGAACTTGGATGAGAGAGTCGATGATGACGTAGTTGGGAGATGATCAGAACTCGGAGAAGTTGATTTACAGGCTTCTTTTGTTACTTGCATTGATGATGGTGGTGATGATGATGATGGTGATGATGTTGATGAGGGTGACGATGATGACGATGATGATGATGGTGGTGATTGTAATGATGATGATGAGGATGACAATGATGATGGTGATGATGTTGATGAGGGTGACGATGATGGTGATGATGGTGACGATGATGGTGGTGGTGATGGTGATGATGATGATGATGATGGTGGTGATTGTGATGATGATGACGGTGACGATGATGATGGTGGTGATGATGATGATTATGGTGATGAAGATGATGGTGGTTACAATAATAATGACAATGCTTTTGGTTATGGTAGCTTTGACTATCATTATGATGACGACGATTATGGAAAACATGAGGATGATGCAAGCAATGAGAAGAATGTTCATGATCAACAGGTATAATTTATAGTTATAACAATTTGAATGTAAAAAAGCTAAAACCATGCTTTGTTTTGGCTTTGTTGACTGTCAGTTCCCTTCATAGTGTGTACTCATTAAAGATAATGATGATAGTGGTTTTGTGTCAAATTACATTGATCATTTTACATCCCCATCATGATGCTGGTGTGATGAAAGAATTTAGTTGAACAGGTCTTTATGTCATATAGTACTTTTTGGCCCGAATTCATGAAAGTGATCTAAACCTGGTTTAAACTTAGACTGTGGTACAGATTTAGACCATGGTCTAAAATAAGCATGAAATAGGCGTACCTTTGACATGCGCGTATCAATGCGCGTTTGTTATTGGACGTCTGTTGGCATTCGCAATCTGTCAATCGTATTTACGCAGAAGAAATTTGCATAAACCATGGTTTGAATTTGTACCGCCTTCGTGAATTTGGTCCTTTGAGTAAGCCATGCAAAGAGTTATATGATAAGACCGGAGTAGATATGGACACTATTTTATCTGATATAATTATTTGCAAAACCCTTGTGAGTTGCAACAAGCGTCATAAAAGACTGTCCTACATATTCACTCAATATTTAGCATCTGATGGCAGCTGGGAGGAGGGGTGTCCATGGCAACAGAAGCCCACCAGCAGAGGAGGAGACAAATCCCCAAGACTTCCTCAGTCAGACTCTGGAGAAGCTGAAAGGTCTCGACAGCCTTCCCAACGCCACTGCCATCAACGTCATGCAGCTCACCATAAGGTAGGGGGCGACCTTTGACCCCTTTGCCATTGCTATTCAAGCCAGTACTGAATATGTGATAATGCTCTTGGGCCTGCTGTGTTTTTAGGTCACAAGCGATTATCCTGATGTTATGATAGCCCTGTTTCACAAGAGGAGGAAAATTACTGTATGCGCAGAATAGTTTGCGAAGTTTTTATTTTTGGGAATTTCGCGAGTAAGTTGCTATTCGTGAAATTAAAGAAATGCGAAAATATTGACTGTGATCCCGATGTGAATGTCGTGACGTACAATATGCGTTTATGCTTCTCTGTTCAGTACAGGACTCCACGATAGCGAATTTAAAGGTCCAGTTTACCTTTGGGAACAATGATTTAAATTTTTTTCCAGATATGACATTTAATGCATATGTGTAGGTCTGTTGTACCACAAAACATCCTATCATATAAAATTTTTGCAATAAAGCCTAAAATATAAGGACATATAGAATGTATTTTTCTCAATAAAACGTAACTGTACACGGTTTAGTCTGGAAACATTTTTATTATAACTATTGTTCACATTTTGTATATTTAACAATACTTAACATCGATTTTACCAATTCAAATTTTTACTGTGGTTGTTTTTATCCCAAACTCACATTTTGGAACTATTTTAAAGCACTAACGCTGGGTTTTTGTTTCATCTGCAAATGGTAAATTATGCCTTTAACCACTCGCGAAATCATTGGGAATTCCCAATTTTCAAAAATTTAGACTAGCGAAATACATGGCGTACACAGTAGTTTATCAATAACAACCACTTCAATTGTCATGGAAACAGGGTACACTACCTGAAGCTGATTTACCTTCTTGAAATATCTACATAGTTACATTTAATGCATTTGGGGCCAGGAGACAGGGATGCATCTTGGGTTTGATGATTACTTTGTGTGTGTGTGTGTGTGTGTGTGTGTGTGTGTGTGTGTGTGTGTGTGTGTGTGTGTGTGTGTGTGTGTGATGAGGGAATGTCGTTGGTTGAGAATGATAGGTGCGTGCAGTTGTGTGTGTGTGTGTGTGTGTGTGTGTGTGTGTGCGTGCGTGCGTGCGTGCGTGCGTGCGTGCGTGCGTGCGTGCGTGCGTGCGTGCGTGCGTGCGTGCGTGCGTGCGTGCGTGCGTGGCGTGTGTGTGATGAGGGAATGTCGTTGGTTGAGAATGATAAGTGCGTAGAGTTGCCTCTCAGCCGTAGTGTTTGAGGCAACTTAATACCCTTCTCATTCTTACCTGACGATATTTACATTGGAATCCATGCAGATTGTTTGACTTTGGGAAGAATACGTGGAAAGCATCTGGAAGGTTTGTCACATCTAGCTTGTGTGGTATGTTTTGGAGCAAGCAGTTTACTCCATACCAAAGCTTGAAGAAGTTTGATCACTGACTTGACAAATGTCTACATTCTGTCAGTGTATGTGTTAAGTTTATTGAACTCAAGGAGATGTTGAAGGCAAAGGGAAATCCCAAAGTTTCTGCAGCTTACTTAGTCATGTTATGAAGGGTTAATGTAGGGATGAAGCAATGGCAGTGCTGTGATTTCTAAATATATTTAATGGGATGTTTTGTTCTCCATTCACAGAGATCTACAAAGGATAAGTGAGCTTGAACCAAGACTAACAGCCACAGCAGAATTCTACTCGATGTACATTGAGTGCCAGCTTACACTTGCCAAAGTAAGAAACACACAATACATTCTAATGTTTCCTATAAATTATTTTCCTTTGTTTGATTTGAATATCCAATAGAGTGATGACATGGAATACCTATGATGGATTGATAGAGAACAGACCCTACTTCTTCATATTTCTCCAAGATTGAACCACTCAAATCCTTTCTAAATTCTAAGGGTACATGCGTCATACTCAAAATGCAAAACTTGTGACTCCCATGATTTTTTTCTCCGTAGGCTTTGAGTGGAGACCACTGGAATGTTCCCGCCATGCTCTGCCCACAGCAGAGTGCGGAGACCGCCCTCGCAGCCGCTGAGAGGGTAAGTTTCAAAGATGATAGGAAGTCTGTTATGCTTCTGTCTAACTTCTCAGTGAAACATTTAGCTGGTTTGATTTAGGGAAAGTAAGCTTTATGCAGTAGATATACATCTTGTTATACAGGTCGGTTTTTTTTTCTTCCTTTTCTTTTTTAAACTGATTACCTACATGTATCTGTGACAATTGAATTGACTTAGACATTCTGTTTGTCTCAACCATGCTTTGCTAGTATGTGTAATTCTTAAATCAATCCTCCTGATACTAAGCTTTTGGTAAACGATGCCATGACATTGCTTTGTAGTAATCAAGACCTCAGCAAGTATGAATGGCCTCATTCGAACAAGGTATATTGCAATACATTTCTCTCCTGTAAGAAATGTGTGATGGAGGTTTCCAGGAAATCACAGATGTGAACTCATCCCCCCACCAACTTTCCAAACCATGAGATGAACCATGAGAGAACAGAATACAAACCCGTTTTTATATATTCTCATATAACTCTGTATGCTCAATGCAGAAGCCTTTATTAGTTCAACTTTGTTTATTTCAGTGATATAAAATTTGTGTGCTTATCTAGGCTTTTGCACTAAATTCATAGGTATGAGTTCACACCAAATAAACAGTGGAATGTTCATAAATATAGATCCTTTGATAATTCGTCTATATGTCAATTGTATTCACACGTGTGTATATTAAAAAGCAAATACTGTATACGCCATATATTTAGAGAGTCTAAATTTTTGCGAATCGGAATTTGCCGATGATTTTGCGAGTGGTTAAATTTGCGATCGTGGAGTCCTGTACCAAACGGAGAAATGTATACGCGTACGTTACATTCATAGCGTGATCAGAGTCACTATTTTTGCGTGTATTTAATTTCGCGAATAGCACCTGACTCGCGAAAATAAAACCCTCGCGAAATATTCGGCGTATACAGTGTGGACAATATGACTGACACATATTCAAATGCAGTGACACAAATGTGCAAGCATGTTGGTCTTTGACCTTTGACCTTTGAAATTTCACCCCCTGCAGGTCATCGAACTCAGCTACCGGCTTCAGCACCTGTACCTGGGTTGCAGCGAGTCGGAGCTGGCCCAAGTGCAGCAGCTGAGGCTGAGGGCCTGGGCCCTGCAGCTTGTAGTACAGCTAAGGGGCAGCGGGGGGAGTGGCAGCAGTGGAGCCTCAGCCAGCAAACTGACCCAGCGGTTCCTCAACAGGGCCTCCGCCATGCAGGAGTAAGTTTCCATGGCAACTGCCTTACCAGAGTCTAACTGATGCATTTCATCAATGTTTTATTCCCCAGTAGAATGATGCAGGCTCTCTAATAGGGATAGCTGTCATGTACTGTAAAGTGGAAATTTTTGCGGTGTTGAAATTTTCGCGCATTTCGCGTAACCAGAAACTAGCTTGAAAATAAAGGCACACAAATACTTTTGCTTGCCATATGTTCCTCTGTGGGTTGTCTTGATTCCGTGGAATTGGAATTAAAACATGTGAAACTCTTCTTACCCGGCCAAGCGCGAAAAATTAGTCGCGAAAAATATCCATGTTTACAGGAGCATTCATTTCACGTCTTCAAAGGGATAATCCAACGAGACTTTTAATTACCCTTTGCAGAGACATATAACTAACACACACACACACCCCAGGCTTTCATCCATGTAAAAGAATAGTTTATTACCTTAAAAGGGAGCCGTAAAGAATGGTTGAGTATGTCATTTGCCATGTAAGTAGATGAAATTTCATGAAAGGTGGGATAGCTTGCAAAAGAGCAGACATCCCAAAAACTTTAATATTGCACAAGTTTGGCCCTTTTGGGCCAGGATACGTGAAGACTCGGCATATATACACTGTATAATGATTTATGCGATCCATTCCCAAAACATGAAATTGGCCCATGGCATTCCATGTAAAATGGTGCCGACGTTGCCTGTAGATCCGGGGGGCGTTTCATCAACGAGTTCGTCGGAGGTTTTCACCGACAAATTTGCTATCAGCCAATCAGATGCAAGGATTTCGATAGCTTGTAACAGTTTGTCAGAAAAATATCCGACCAAAACGCTTCATGAAATGCCCCCCTGGACAGACATATTGAAATCGAGTTGCCAATTTTGTGATCACCCCCGTAGTCTTGTGTGGCATGGTGAAGACTTGGAATAGGCACAGATAATCAGTTGCTAATAATCATAATTATCTTCATATGCCATGGTAGTGGTACTGTTATTTAAATCTTGTCCTCCCTACCAAATTTTCAGTGCTATATATCAAATTACAACAGAATGATGTATGAATATACAAATGTTAGTTCTTATCCATGTAGATAAATGTTCGTACGTTTATGTGGTCATGACATTTTCTGCAGGCATTTCATATCAGCTGGCATCTCCCCCGACTCCTTCACGAGGGCGGTGTTCTCCCAGGTGCTAAAGTTATCGGCGGCTCGCCACGCTATCCTCACCAAGTTCCTCCAGCCCCTCCTCCTCCACAACCGGGCCCCGCCCCTCTCCCTCGCCAACACCCTCAGCCTGGTCGCCGCCGACATCCATGAACCTACGGGGGGCAGCGACAACCCCATGCGCTTCACGGCCGGCCTGACGCTCGGCGTCTTCCTCGACGCCAGCCTGCGCAACGTCAGGGATCTGGAGCGGATCCGCATCGAGGTATGGCATATCCATGGCAGCAGTCTTTCAGAGTCATGTCATACATTACTGTACACAAATGCATTTGCCATGTATTTAACCAGCTTAATTTCTCACCAGTTGTGACTTCCCAGCAATTTTGCAAGTTGTTGAATTTGCGATTGTTGAGAAATGTATGCATGCCTTTCGCTCTCATGCCAGGAACAGAATTAATGCTCTTATGTCTTGTAAAATTCGCAAATGGCACCCGACTTTCAAAATTGGCAAAAATAAAAGCCCCTTGAATTATATGCCATATACAGTTTATCAATGAAGGCAGCAGTTACAGACAATTCTTTTTTTTTTTCTCACTACCTTAGACAAGGAGACTGACAAATATAAGTTTGTCTCTTTCAATCAATCAGAAAAAGTATGCCACTTGAGAAGCAGAAGGTCAGTCGATTTTGCGCAGTTGGTAACATCCTTCTGCCAGTAGTGAAAAATTCCGGCTATTCTTCTTCATATTGTACACCTTGTGTGTTTTTTTTTTTAATGCTATCTGCTTTCAACAGGAATAAAGCACTAGGGTTAACATTTTTCTGTTTCAGTGTGTGAATGTGTGTCTGTCTGTTTGTGTGTTTTTTCAGTATCTTGTCTTGATGTATTACATATTAATCAATTTCTTTGAAGTACTCAGTTCGTTTCTGTGAAGAGATGGACGTGAAATGACTGATATATTTTCTGTTGTGCACGTTCAAATTGGAATAAAAGGTTCATTTACTTTTGTATAGATTGTATTATATTCCACATACTAAGAATGTTGCAATAGGATTGGTCCAGAGCTGATCTCATGATGAAGCGTAGTTTTGCCCATCACATCACCTGTGAAGAAAAGTTCGTTACACTCTATGTTGATAGTCCCTTTTGTTTCGCTGATCTCCACACAGTCCACACAGTCCTAACGCAAGATGAGTACGCGCGAAATAAAAGTGCGTTGCACTGTGGACTATCATGTGACCTAGGTCACTTGATAGTACACAGTGCAACGCACTTTCACTTCGGTGCCGCGCGGTGCACGCAGCAAATTCATTGTTTTGTCATCTACGTGCACATAACCTAAGCCCTAAGGATACCTAAAGACAGCTGAAACGGTTTCAGATGTGGAATAGAATGCGAATTTCTAGGACCCTAGATGTGGAATATAAAGCAAATAATCAACTTTTAGTTTCAGGCAATGAGACAAACTATCACTTCCTCGGCGATCTGAATGTGTACGCTATCTTTCCATCCATCCAGATCGCCTCGGAAGTGATAGTTTGTCCCATCACCTTCACCATTGATTATTTGCTTATTACTGGCATGAAAATTGGATGAAATAAAACAAAAATTTACTGGAAGAAAAAGTGTGTATGTGTATGTGTATATGTGTGTGCTGGAGGAGAGGGTGGGATGTTGTTGGATTGACCATGTTATTATTTACAATACACTCACGCAAACACACACACACACAAACATATGTATGCATGTATTTAACAATTAAATGCCAAATCAACATTTGTGACTGACTGTCTCTGTTTACACACAGGTGAAATTTCCAGACTTCCAGACCCAGGTCTTTATGCCGAGAGCCAGTGACTTCAGGGTCCTGAATGATCTGCGACATCGTATGATGACAGAGATCTATCTATCTCACAGTCTCTGGTCAGGTAAAAATGATAGCTAGGATATCCAAATTTTCTTTCGGACTTTGCTGTTAGAGCACTTCTGTCCATATTAGAGAGAATTGCCTCCAAATAGCATTCTGTTATTAGTCCATGACTCTTGTATGGCTTTCATCTGTTTGTTCATTTTTTAATTTCAGGTAGTAAAGCGTACATATAATTATTCTGAGCACCAAAAAAAAAATGATAATAATGATTTTGATGTAATATTGTCCTTTTAAATTTGTTTTTATTTACACTTTAACTTTTATTGAAAGGGTACAAGAGTGTGACAATTTTGACTTCAGAACAGATCTGTTTAACTTTATTCAGGATGTACAGGGGCCCTTCATAGATCATGAGAACCAATTTCATTTTCATTTGTGTTGTTTTTATTTTTCTTCATTTTCCCCTCAGAGCCATGTCAGGTGGAGATCAGCATCGTGATGACCTATGACCCCAACGTGCTGGGCCCTTCCACATCATCGTCCTCTAGCAGCGGAGGGACGCTGGCCCTGAGTAAACCCGTCAAAGTTTACTTGATGCCCAAGCCTTCGAAGAGATAGTGAACCATCAGCTTATATTTTTGGCAGTTTGCAAGTGATACGCTCAGATGTAATTTGGAGAGACTATTGTACAGAAGAATGTCGCTTGATCGTTTCTGTGCATTTCCTCAAAATGTGCCGGTCTGCGATTGTCAATATTAGCCAACCTGCATACCGTCTCATAATGCCGCAGTTGACATCAGCCAATCATAGTATGGACATATTGCAAGAAGACCCAATCGTCACGGTGACTTGGACAAGGATGACCATCTCCTTTTGTGCTCAAAACAGCTGTGTTCAAGCCATATTTCCTACAGTAGTGCAGGAATGACTACTTGGTATTTCCTACTTGCAGCAGACATTGCTACCAGAGTATATGAGCTGAGAATGGCATTAACAGTTGAACATTTTGTACAGGGGAAACTCGGTATAACGAACACTGCTATAACGAGATATCGGTTATAACGAGGAAATTTTCTTGGTCCCAGATTTCCTTCCACACAAGTCTATGTAAAATGTAACTGCGACAGCCGCCACACGCAGTGTGTGCGTGTGGCGGCTGCGCCGTGCTCCCATAAAAGATCTTCATGTTGAACAAACGGGTGCCTTTGCGGCGCTATATTTCCTTAATTTTTCAACAGAAACTACTAGGAATACTTACATGGGTCGATGAAACCTAAATGACTATCATCGGCGACTGTTTGATGCATTTCATTGCTTGTGATGCACAAAATGATGTCTTATAAGCAGCTCACCGATGTTCACAGAATTCACAATCACTTGCACAAGCGCACAGAACTAACATAAGCGAAACTGCGGGGAAGCCGCCAGGACCGCGCCTCGCGGCGCGGTCTCCGGGGCTATGTAAAATGCTACTCTTATAGCGAGATCGGCTATAACGAAATAACTGCTATAACGAGATAAATTTTGTGACTTCCAAACAAAGAAAAACATAGTAAATCAAACCTGCTATAGCGAGGTAAAGCAAAATGGCTTCGGTAGTGCTTTACTTCGCCTGTGCTATCATCTTACAAGATTGTAAAGCTTGATGCGCCAAAAACTGTCTTGTACACACATAATCATTTTCTTCAGTGCACTCCAGCTAGCACTGCATGTTGTACGTGTGAAGTGTGTGTGTGCACGCACACTGTATGCAGAAAATGTGGTGGGACGGCCATGTGTATACATGACATCATCATGACGTTTAGCAGGTGTGAGGCAATCTGATGCCGTGATTGGCCTTCTACTTTGGGAATTCCCCGTCTTCACACACACACGCAGTCATAATGTACATACAGAATGTGTCACATATACACACAGCATTGTGCAGACCATATTCAAGCTTTCCACACAACACACACCCATACGATAACCACATACCAATCCAATCCACAGACGATCTTGATACAATCGCAAGCTATATAAATTTACAAATTCAAACATCTACAATTAATGAGAAACACATTCTTGATATTGGATTGGCGGATTTCCTTGGCGAAAAACATCTTCTTACCCATAAAGGTAATTCCCTCACATACAATATCAAGTTATCAGTATTGATTGAAATATGATGGGTAGTCCCACATGTGCAAATTAATGTCTTTATTTTATGCCTTCTTTTATGCCTACTGATATAACGAGATATCGGCTATAACGAGGAAAATGACTCGGTCCCGACCATCTCGTTATATCGAGTTTCCACTGTAGTCACATCCTTCATTGAGACCCAGAGCGTGCAATACTGTAAAAACAAGGAATGTCTGCATGCATTTTAATTCTGCAAATTTTGCAAGAGCCAAGATTCATGAAATTAAAATGCATGTAGAAGTTCTTGTCTACTACTGTATGCATTGAATGCCAGAGACAATTCACAAGAATTTCATGCCGCAAAAATATCTTGCTTTACGGTATAGAGTATGTTGATGGTGGAGTTGGAGGGAGGGTGGTGGATTTTCCAATTTCTCATTTTTTTTCCCTGTAAATCAGCAAGTGAAACTAGGTCTTCTTCCCACGAAGCAGCGTATACTGTAGGAGTCTTTGGTGCCAGTTCATGCATGCACAAATCAATTGATGAAACAAACTGAAATGAGTTTCAGCTGTGTTATCAAGCAATGCTAAGAGCTTTACTACACCAGAGTTTGTACACATGTGCAATACTCGGTACTTCCCATGTTCACCCCAGTTGTGTCTGCATAATCTTCGTATAAAACATATTCTGAATATGTGTCATCAGAAAAAATAACAGAAACTTTTCATTGCTAATCTACGATGTGGGAATGTCATGTGCAGATTGTATTGATGGTAGGCACTTTCATGGACAGTGTAAATGTTGTCTGGAAGTAAATTCTGTAACACCAAAAACACCTTTTGTGTCCTGATTTTGTCATTTGTCACTTTAAATTGACAAGCATCATGGTTAAAGATGAGAAAGAGAGTAAAGTCAGAAAAGCTGAATGCAAGTTTACTGCCTCTAAGCTATTTGGCAGAGCAAAATTGATATAAAAGTATTTTCTGCATTTTTTTTCTTTGTTCTGATTCTCAAGGTGTAGTGGCTACTATGAAGTTTCCAGCAAAATAATGATTACATGAAAACAGAATTAAATCCCACTCCCATCATTGCAATGAAATGTGTCACAAAGACATTTGTAAAAACTGATTTTTATTGCTTTCAAAAAAAGGTTTTGTTGGTGTTTTCTAGTAATAAGCAGGCAGTACATATGTAGATTTCCAGAGAAAATGTTATTTTTCTTTTAATACCCAGGGTATAGTGGGATAAACCTATTTGCATAAGCATCCATGTAACACACAGGCACATTCATAAAACCTTAATAATCACAAGTAAAGTACTTCAACTTGGTAAAAGTGCATATAATTGACAATAATACATTCATTATTACAAACATTATAACAAAAACTTATGACAAAAAGGAGCATGGTGTTCCTGAGGTCAAGGTGACAAGGTCAAGGCCAAATGTTATGCTGTGCCACCATTTTGATGAACTACAGGCTGAATCTTTGACAAAAATTTTATAAGACCAGGTTAAACAGATAATGAACACAAAAAAGGTACTACATAGAGTGCATTTTTTTTTTTTTTTTTGGGGGGGGGGAAAATTATAATGATTTGCATGATCTATATTTATTTGGCTGCTAAGGAAATAGTGACTGCAGTGTATTTGGAAGCAAGCACCCACAGGAGCAACAGCTTCAAGTCTCCTCCAAAGGACTAGGCAATGATAGAGTGCCTTGCCTAAGGGCGCTACTGCCACAGTCAGGGGACTTGAACCTCGGATCTTGGATTGACAGTCCTTTTTCTTATCAACTGTGCCATGACAGCTCCTTTTCCCCCCTGCTCATTTGGAAAATACTGTACTGTATATCTCAAATAGCTGAAAGCATACATGTTTTTGACGTTTATCCTCAAAGTTTAGTTCTGCGTTTATATATTTGGATTAAATGCAGGAGGTATGCCTTTGCACCATACTTGACACTGTGACATCATCGACACTCGTTTCATATTACAAATGGACATCATAGGTAACTTTTGAGGCATGTAGCCCGAAACGATAAAAATGCTTGGAATGTTCTTTAATTCAAAAAAGTTTTCAAGGTGATTATATGATAACCATCCATACACTTCCACATGTCGACTTATGTAGTACCTAAAAAAAAAATAAAGAAATTAATAATAATCTTGATATCTTTTTAAAACATGATATTTACAGTCAATGCAAGAAATCACACAAATAGAATAAATAACAACTGAAAAAATATGGAAGTAACACTGCACATGAATCTATTGGCCAAAGAAAAGCCACAGGGAAATTACTAGAAAATTTCTTCCTCATGTTATTTTTCTCCAATTTCTTAAAAATCCTACTGAATTTCAAGATGAATGGCTTTGTGCCGACTATATCTTGTGTGGAGTCCTGGGCAAAAATAGTTTGAAAAAATGAAAGTAGTGATACATTATTCTGGGAAAAAATGCTCAGGAGGGACAACACAAACAACATATGTAACTGCTGATTTTAGTAGCCAAGCAGAAATGTGTTTAAAACATTTCATTTACCAACTATCACGGACTTTGTGTGAATGCAAATTCACATTCCAATATATATACTTTTCACTGCAACTTGTCTTCTCCCAATAACTTCACGTGTGCTTCCTTTGTGGACTGTAAAATGACATAAACTCTGACCTGCATGGTGTGAGATGCTATTCTGGAGGAAATGCGAGGCTACGTCAGGAAAATAAGCCAGTTTGTAATATTAAAGCTCATGTACACATTGGTACAAATGACCTTTCTTTTTTTCTCAGTTGGTTAGGCACTTCACTCGTTTTCAAAGCGGCATAATGCATAAGCTTGCCTGAAGTAACAATATGTAGAATTTGCGTTCAAAGAAAGAATAAACGTTTAGACCGAGTGACCAGAATAGTCCGTCATTTGACATTATAGCAGGCATCAATTTCATTGTTTTGTATTGAATATAATAACAACATTTTTTTATATTGCCAAATGCCAGGCTTGCTGTCAGGTGGATGTGCTGGCAAGCACCATTTTAAATAAAGAATTACATGAACAATCATCACATCACAGATGCTTATCTCAGTGAATTTAACAAACCAAAATGCCTGTTGGTACATATGACCTTTCTCTGCTCATGCGCAAAGTAGAATTACGAACTGATCTATTCAAGGGAGTCCTTTCTTCTCTCTTGCAGGCTTTGCATGTGCAGACTTGTAGTCTATCCTCTTTGCCACTCGTACTACTTGTTGGTTACATTCTCGTAAAGTATCCTCCAACACAAGGCATTACTTTAATACCTCACAGGGTACACTATTGCAATACCCCAAAACACATCTCAAAAGAGTTCCAATCACGACGGAGTTCCCATCTGAACATCACGGCAGGTGCATGTGGAGAACCAGAGGTGGGGCTATCATCACGTGAAGATGCCGCTGCCAAAGAGGTGGTAGAAGACAGTGACATGGCGCTTCAGGGGATCGATGACGAAGTACGCAAATGTCTGGCGGTGGTCTTTGTCGCTGGGGTAGAACTGGTAATCGTCTTTGTCCTGAAGAGAAGAAAAACCACACATTTCTCATTTTTTTCTTTGTTTTTATTGATCAAAATGATGAGATAAACATGTTGGTTCGGAATTGGAACCTGAGGAAAGTATAATCGGCTATGTGGCATAAGCATGAGATAAGTATGTTATATTGTCTGAGAATTTAATCCATCATTTGAATGCTGTAGATTCCCAATTAACATTAATATCAGACTTGGAACATATGAAATCTATAAATGAACACAACTTTATGCAACTGCAAAGCAGTTATTAGGATTTATGTATGATCATATTCCTTGGCACAATGTTAGAAATGCATAAGGGTGATAAAAATTAGTACGTTTGAAAATATCACGTCAAGAACAATATTCCTGAATTGCTGGGAAAATTATTATTATTACCATTTTTTTTAGATAGATACCCAAAATGTCGCTTTGATGGTGCATCTATCCTCAGTTCATCCAGTGACTTTCAATTGAAATGAAGTTCAATATACAATGAAATACACAAAGTGTGTCATGCTAATATTGTCTGGGGATGTACAAAGTGGAACAACACAAAACATAATGAAAACTCTAAACATTGCATATACAAGGCTTAAGATGTCAAACAATGCAAGCACAAACAGAAAGAAAAACTGAACAAAACAAATGTGGACTTACCCAAGCTTTCACTTTGAAAACACTGGACGTTATTCTCAACTCTTTTGTGGAGGGATCCTTCTGCACACTGTGGGGTAGAACAAATAACACTTTGCAGGGTTAAGAAGGTATCGATAGGGGGAATTATCAAGTTGATGTATTAACAGAGTGGTAAAAGGTAATTTTCTTCAAAGCAAAGAACATGAGTGTATATACTAACCACACCACAGGGAGAGGGAGAACACATGGAGTTCTTTTAAGACTTTTTTTTTTCAGCAGCTAGGAGGCAAACGTACTCATGAATGAAATAATTTTCCTTTAATTTTAATGGTCAGAGCTCTAATTGTGGAAGTTCATCCACCCAAAAAAAAAATAAAAATAAAAATAGATAAATAAATGCAGGTACATATATAAAAGTGTGCAGAATTTCACTCTTAAAACTCAAATGTGTGTTGACATTACAGATCTTTTGTAGTTTCATATGACATTGCTTTTAAAACTTGGCCATTGACAAATACTGGGTCATTAAGAAAGTTCTTCCAGTTTTCTAAAACATTGCCATGCAAAACCCCTCACAACTGATAGGCTGCTGCCTTTCTGTTCCAAGAAATGCTGCTAGTTATCTAGGCTATGAATAGTATATGAGCTTTATACGACAGGAGCCTGGGAATGAGTCTACAAGAGATTTGACCCTTGACCTACCTGACGAGTTCTTTGTACAGCGACTTGGTGGTGTCCAGGTAAGGCGTGATGCTGTCCTCATACTGGCACACGGCTCCTCCAAGACACAGGTGCTGGAAGAGAAGAAAGAGGAACTGCTCTCGCTCCGTGTCCGAGTAAATCTCATAGTTATCCGAGTCCTCCAGCAGTATCATCTGAGTGGCAAGGGTGAGGAATAAGAGAAATCATCTCTCATTGAATGATTACGTAACAAAAAAATATATATATAATGAAAATAATTTATGCAACAATATAGCACAAATTGCAGAACAATGCGAGTAGGAAGTATAATTGCGACAAAAAAAAAACGAAAAAAAAAAAACATAACTACAATATTCATTGAAATATAGACGAGAGATAATGTAAGAAAGAGACCGAAAAGAAATACATTGTAAATATTGGGTATTAGAAAGATTAGTGCAAGAGAAGAGAAAGGAAACTCAGGAGACTTGTTTAAGAATGCAAAAATGTGAAACAAGATGAAAGCAATATACATGACTGTCAGCACAAAATTTCTGAAAACACAGTGTCTGATAATATCAAAATTCATTTTAAAACAAATGATGATGTCTACAGTAATAACACCGCAAATACATACCCTCATGGAATGGGATGGGGCACCCAAGTCAGATGGAGGCACAAAAATACTCAAACATGATAAAAATGCTTCTGGCACAGAATTTCATACATATGACATCAGCATGTTACATAGTCTTTTCTTCATTTTACTCAGAGAATGTTAACTCATCAGATGTTGGATCGTTGAAATGTCTTTACATGATTTTTTATTAATACACTGTACTAGCTTCATTAATAGGTTATTTATGATTTGTCCCAACTCTACAAGGCTGACCGACCAAAGCAACCAAAGCAACCAATTTGAGGTATGAGTGGTGGTTGGATCCAGCTGATGATGATGAAAATGATGATGATGACAATGATGATGATGACAATGATGATGATGATAATGATAATGATGGAGCAGCATTCATATTTATATGAATCAATCAAAGGCACCTTACTCTCAAAATCACATACTCCCAAAGGTGCTGGACAAAAAAAAAAAAATAAAATAAATAGATATATAAATAAATAAAGATAAAAATTACTTGTTACTTGTTACTTGTTGCAGTAATCCCATTCGCAGCTCCAAGGAAGCTATACCGGGATGCAAATCGTGTCATGTGCCAATGGAGGTGCCAAAGTGACAAGGTTGTGCATGTCTCTCTTATGTACACAGGTATAAGACAGTTTAATAGGGGTTCATGCGGCAACAGTCAACAGGAAATATTTCCTCACTTTTCGAACTTCATCTGAAATGGTGAAGTCTTCGTAGAACTCATCAAAGCACTTGACGATTCTGCCCCCCTCTCGCACAAGCCCCTCCTCCTCAAGGCGGTCAAAAAAGTTCATAGAGGTCACGGAACATGGAATGGGCGTGGCTTCGACTCTTTCCGCAGTGAAACCTGTTGGCAGAAAGGAGAATGGAGAGAAGAGATATACATGAAGCAGAAAATGAAGATAATAATAACTCAATATCAGGAATAAGATAGAGCGATTTTGATTGTATGAATATGCGTTTTGAAAATTACAAGAAAGTTCTATAAGAAAATTCATCATCACCAAGAATTCTGGTGCACATAACAACGTGTTCTGTACAATCAATCCTTTGTGTGAGTGGCAATGGGTAATGCATGATATAAATATTGATAGCAAGTACGACATCATATTACAGGCAGTCAACAATACTGTTTATGCCGAGTATTTCGCGACGCTTTTATTTTCGCGAATTTCGCAAGACAGGTGCTATTCGCAAATTTAAAAACATGTGAAAACTCTGATCCTGATATGAATGTGACGTGCACACATATATTTCACCGTTCAATGCTGTACTCCACAATTGTGAATTTAACCACTTAGTGAAATTGTCGGAAAGTCCCGATTCACAAAAACATTAAACTCACAAAATATATGGCATGTACAGAATATTACATAACATTTAAGATTTGTATTCACCTGCTGGTCCCCAGGTGCCACTGTCTGACAAGACTTGGAGTGTTGTCATGACAACAGGGTCTTGGAAGAAATCCTGCAAGACGAGCAAAGAGACATCAAAATTAAAAATTAAAAACAGCAACAAGAAGTAACCACAACTATTCCCATATGATAACAACATTGCCCCATAATTGGTAAACCCATAGGCCCGAATTCACGAAGGTGGTCTAAATTTAAACCATGGTTTATGTATATTTCTTCTGCGTAGATATGATTGACAGATTGCGTACGCTAACAGGCATCCAGTAAAAAAAAGTGCATTGATGCGCGCATGTATTGCTACGCCTATTTAACGCTTATTTTAGACCATGGTCTAAATTTGTACCATGGTTTAAGTTTAAACCACCTTCGTGAATTCGGGTCTTAGTGTAAGAGGAGTACCAAATATTCATATAATTGCCTCCTTACATGGATGGAAGGTTGGCAGCAACACTCTGTACAGGTTTAAAATGATGGCCATCTGTGGTTGGCAGAAAGTTCATAGGGCCTACATGAGTCGACACTTTACCTGCTGCACATATATCTATCTTGCAAATGAATGTTTCATGTGCATCATAGACTCTTGATTCCTATTCATTTCTAAGAGTACGTTCAAATGCTCATAGGAATTAATGTTGTGACATGCATAATTGAGTGAAATGCTGGTGGTGCCCTTGGATCATCATGGAAATAGGGTTCCATGTTTCATTTTTTCGCTTGATCTTCCCAAAGTTTGGTCTCTGTGAAGAAGATGTGCTGATGAGCGCTCCCTTACCAGCATGAAGTCATCCTTCTGATAGACTTGGAAGAGCTGGTCGTAGCTGAAATACTGCATGCAAAATCGCCCCTTCATTCCCCTGTGGAGGAGATTTGAGAGAAGATCATTGGAGGGCAGAGCAAAGATGCAGGGTCACTTAAATATCTTTCCAGGACAAGTGCACAGTTCAAACTTCTATCCACATTTATAGGTAAAGCAAAGGACTATATAGTATTAGGAATCATTCTCTTTTTACAATCACACAAGAAACATTCTACTACTCACTTCACAGGACTCTTTCAAGACAAGCTCTAACAACTGTGAGTCAAAAGACAGAAGACAAGAAGAACCCCCCCCCCCCCCAACAATTTTAGGGTCTTTACATTATGTGAGACATCAATGAACAGTTATGTTTGATTTCCTAAAATCATAGTGTTTTGTTTTCCATGTTTAACAACTGGTACTATATGTACCTGGTACTCTTGACCGGACAAGTATGTCTAATTCCGCGAAAAACTTCTCATTTAATAATGACATTTGCTGGGTCAGTTTTTCGCTTTGACCCAGCAAATGTCATCATCATAAATGAGAAATTTTTTCGCGGAATTAGACATACTTGTCCGGTCAACTGGTACTCATGCCATGGTTGTGCATCTTTGTATATTGAATGCTGCTATTTTAAATCATGAATTGTTAATCAAACAAAGGAGACTTACTTGACGATTTATAAAATTCTGATTTTCTTTGTACATTATTTGTAGGCTACGTGTACATAGAGGTTCTATCCGCCTCCAATTATCATTGTCAATGATATCCAGGACACAACTGGTTAGACGGACAGAAACTAACTAGACTTCTAGACCGTAACATGTTAGAGGCTACACTCGGTATAAAAAAACAAAACAAAACCTACATCAAGTTTGGACCTCCCGTGACAAAATTTGACCACCCGTGACAATTAAGATTTAGACCAATGGTCAAATTGGTCAAATAAATGCTATAGTATTTCTACTTCTAACGTTACTTCTAACTGTTACTTCGTAGTCTTCAGTACTCGACAGACGGTGCTTATAATACAAGGACAGGTGCAAGTAAAAAGGGTCACATCATTGACATTATTAGCTAGAGTGGTTGCTAGGCTCCAATTTTACTTTATTAAGTTTGTTTGGGAGTTGGCTTACCATTTAAGGTAGATATCTACGAACAACAAGTTACTTTGAATAATAATAACAGCCACCATGGCGCATTGGCATAACCTTGGCTTTACATTCACCAAAATTACAGAGTCAAATAATTACCACTTCATCAGCAGGTCTTTCACGTCTGTGTTCTTTAGTGTCTGGCACTCCTTCGTATCGATGTTCATAAAGTTGAACTTTTTCTCTCGTTTCTTCACGTCGCTGGAAGTCATATTGCTCGCGATTTTAGATTTGGAGATCTCGCGATTTAAAATCTGAACACACTTGCAATTGCACTCGAATGCTAGCCAACGTAATTATGTAACCCTGCTGTCTGTGAAGTAGTAGCTGGCTGGGCGTACTGCTGCTGCCGTGAAACTAGGGACGCTATCCCACGGAAACATCAACGCTCCGCCCGCCGGTACGCGCGCGGTAAATGCCGGAGCTGTCACCGTTGCATTCTCGATCCTCGCCTCCTGCTGCATGCATGCAAGACACATTCGGAGTTAGTTCAGACAATCATCGGTGTCGCGTCGAGTTGCAACAGCGCCATCTTGTGGTAAAATAGTGGTATACGTAACAACGAAATAGGAAAAATCAATTTTATAAAAATTGAGAAAACGAAATTTCGACATGCCAGCTCTTGTCCAAACAGGTGGTGTTTTCCTGAGGGTTGCTGGAATATCAGGAGCTCTAGCTGTTGCTCTTGGAGCATATGGAGCCCATGGTAAGTAGTCTACGGTGTGCGATTTGCGAATCCTCCTTTCTTCGGTCCCACACCTTGCTCTTTGTGTAATGTCAATTACGGTTGTTCTCACATGTATTGTGTGCGCGTGTGCATCCGTAGAAATCCCTACTAACTAAGCTAATTAACGGTAACAGGCGCAGGGTAGAGTGAGTGGTATGGCGAAATTGGGGGAGGGTACAGTATAAGGAAGTCTAACAGGTGTTACTCTTTCCTTTTGTGCTCCAGTCCAGACCAAGCAACATATTAAAGTTTTAAGAATGGCCTGATGACAATAAAAACTTATGCAAACTAATGAATGAACGTGAGCGAGATGGACTGATTAAAATAATGTCAACAATATTGAATGGTACTGCCATGGTAGTACTAGTAGTAGATGCACACCCTTTGATGTTAGGATTGGAGATTAATATGACAGATATTTTAAAGTTCTAAGACTATTTATTCTATGTTAAAGATAACATGAGATGGTAAATGTAAAGCCACAGGACACTACAGCACCTAGAATTGACCGACAAGTAAATTCTTCTTCTTCCGATAAGTACATCACTCTCAAAGAGTATTGTCGTACTGGGTGCTATAGGTGTCACTACAGCAACAAACATCACATTTGGTGCAAGAAGATAAACTTATGGTGCAAGTAAAAAAACTCCTTAGTATGAGGGTTATCGGAGTGTAAGTGGTTTCAAACTGCTCCGAAAGGTCTCGAGAGACGGAGCTGAAACCACAGCTGTGGGAAGGCCGTTCCAGATGCAAACAACGCTTGGGAAGAAACTGTGTTGATAAGAGAGGATTCTGCAGTGATGTTGCCGGAGTTGGATGTGGTGGCCTCTGGTCAAATTTTATGTGTAATTCCGCGAAAAAGTTCTCATTTATAGTAATGACATTTGCTGGGTCAGTTTTTCGCTTCAAAAAACTGACCCAGCAAATGTCATTACTATAAATGAGAAGTTTTTCGCAGAATTAGACATGTCGGTCAACTCAATGAACTGATGTGACAACAATCCAACATTGCTGTTTATACTGTAATTATGTAAAGTATACATTGTGGATCTGTGGTAATGATAACACGAACAGGTAACAGCATGCACATGTGGGTTGAAAGAGAATTTGTCATAGTAGAGTCTACCCACTTTTTAATATGTCACAGCAAGGTTCGGCACTTATTGCACTTTGGCTCAAAATGTTCAAACCAGAATCGACACTCGGTGATTTGGTATTCAAATTTACTTGAGTGATTTGATCTGAGTGGTTTTAATATAGCTTGTGCAGTTTTGAAGCAGTATGCTCCAGCTTGACTTTAAATGTTTGCTTGGATACTGCATTTTAGTGCTAGCAACATATCATGAATATGAAGAGGTCTAAAGTGTTTCACAATTTTGTCTTCCATTCTTGCTGATTATTACAGGACACTCTTTTAGCTAGTGATTTGTGCAATAAAGGGCCAAACTTTGATTGTGATCTATCAACAACATGTACCATTAATCCAGATTCATATGTTGCCGCAGAAGTTAATTATAGGGCAAGTCCAAGATAACACGCGCGTTACGTATGGGACATTCAGAGACTTTTATGACCTGAAAAATAGTGTTAATGGCTTTTGATCATATCAAACTTTATCATCTGGTGATTGATATCTAGGAGAAGTATAATCATGCAAAAAATGGAGAAAAATGACCTTCACAATTATATTCTAGAAGAGAAAATATGTGCCGTTACGTATGGGACCAGAAAAATTTTGTTTTTTTGAACATTTTTTTCAACCTCAAAACTCTCTGAAAATATTTCATTCTACAACTTGTAACTCACTGTGATGAAAGTCACAACACTCAAGATTATCATAGGTAAGTTTCGTGTCATTAGGTAAAAAGCTCTAATTACAGGTTCTAATTAAAGACAGACATGACGTGTTACGTATGGGACAGTTACGTATGGGACAGTTTGTCCCCCATTCATTTAGTGTGTGAAGAACCATGTTTATGGGTATTTTGCACAATTATTGAAGTAAAATCAGTTGAAACTACTCAAATACTGATCCAGATTGTTAAGGAAACAATATTCCCCAAATATTCACCATCCTAATCATATTCAATCATATTTTTATATTTTTATGACCAACCTGAGTATGCATGCCCTTTGTCCCCCATTCGTTTAGTGTGTGGAGAGACACATTTATGGGTATTTTGCAAAATAATTTTGCAAAATACCCATAAACAAATTTTTGCATAATTATTGAAATGGAATCAGTTGAAACTACTCAAATACTGATCCAGATTGATAAGGGAACAATATTCCCCAAATATTTACCATCATAATCATATTTAATCATATTCTATATTTTCATGACCAACCTGAGTATGGGGTATGCCCTATTTTTATCAGGATAGTTACTACTGAAAAATTGAATAGTTTAAAGTGTTTACTTTCATTGATGAAGGGCAGTTTGCCATTTCGTTTCAATAAAAAACAACCTGACACAAGAAATATTAATTTTTATAAATAAGCAATACCTGCTGCGTGGAACCCCAGTGATCGAGTAGATATATGATGTCTGTCTAGCAGTCAGGTCATTGATTCGAGTCACACCTTAGTATGTATACCCATGAATTTTGTCGTGGCTATTATTGAAACCTGAATAAGGACAATTTGTGTATCACTTGCAATAAAAAAAAAATCATTTTACTTTATATTCTTTTTAAATATTTATATCACAACCATTTCAAATTGGATCTCCATCACTAAACTTTGAATTCCTCTAGTCTTAGGATTGTATGCTCTTTAGTAATTCATATAATTGGTTTCCAATCATCTCATTAAATGTTGAAAACTGAATCCCCATTTCTACAAAAAACTATACCATCCCTTTAATGCTGTTTTTTCATTGTGTATTTTGCCATTTTCCCCTCCCCCTTTCTGAAAATTGTTCAGTCAAGTACATGTATTGTTTAAAGTGTCTATAACTCAAAAAGTAGCGACAATGTTGGGATGCTTTCTTCAGGATGATTGACCATTTGTGTACTGAGAGACCTTCCCAGCTAGCTACATGCATTCACATGCATTATGTATGAGGATGTCCCATACGTAACGCATTTGTCCCATACGTAACATTATTTCAATGCCTTATAAGAAATATCCCTTTTACTGTTTTTTCTTTTTTCTGTGGTATTTAATTTCTCTAAACAATAAATTAGAACTTTCCAAAAGGGCATTAATATAACCTTAGCAATTTCAGAAAAAACCTAAAAAAATGACCTCAATTTGTTACGTATGGGACATCTCATGATAGGACACGAGCTAATTTGCATAATCATTTGCATAATCCCTAAATTTTCATACCAAGTTAAACTATTTGATGAACTTCTTATGTCCACATATTGATCAAATATCATTTGCTTTCCTTTGAATTAATATGAATTTTTATAAATGTCCCATACGTAACGCTGTGTTTCACATTTATGCAAATGAAGCCCTTGAAATTTGCATAAATTACGTAATATAATTTTTTCCTCCATGGAAATCAAAACTTTAACTCATAAGCTTCAAAATGATACCAAACATGTCAATATTGAGCAAAGATGAAATTTTGCCTTCTGAGGGGACCTTATCTTGGACTTGCCCTATACATGTTTTGAATCAGTACTTTTAACTCCTAGTATGGGAGTGTTTTTGGCTCTATTCATAGTTTATACATTTCCTGATCTAATTTTCTCACCAGGAATGAAAGGACAATCTCCAGATGTGAAGCATGTAAGTTTATGAGACATCATTGTAAGGAATTTTGTTTCAATTTATTATTCTCTCACAATTTTCAGTAGGAAATTCAGATACCCTTACCATAATGAAGGAGTTGAATTGATCTTGTGGTACATTATTGATGTTTCCTGTCTTACTGTGTGTCGTGTATATGTTGTGTTTTACGAATACAGTTGAAACTGGTTATAAAGAGATCTGATATAACAAAATATCTGATATAATTTCTCTGGTCCCAATGAATTCATTTCCTTGTTTTGTATTGTTTATTGACTACTGATATTACAAAATATATACAGAAAAAATTGTGTTGGTCCCAAGGATCTTGTTAATATACTGAGTTTCCACGAAGTTGTTATGTTAAAAACATTGCCATATTCTGTCTTTTTCAGAATTAAATCAAGTATTTCATTTGCAATTGCATATATCAAATGACCAATCCAAATAGTTAATTTGATTTTCATTAAGCCATATAGGCCCTAATGATTTTTTTTTTCGACATTGAAGTGTTCTGTATTTTCCAAAAGTGAATCAAGAATAAATACAGGTACGAAGGATAGAATGCGATCCAAGAAAAACAGAAACATAGCCTCTGTAGGCAAATGACCATAGAAAAAAAAATTGCCATGGACTATGAGAAGGTACGTTTGTATACCATTCAATACTGTAAAATCAGAAATATTCATGGCATGAAATTTTTGCAAACTGGGGCTAAGTTCTGCCTTTTTGGCAGAATGAATTTTTCATGAATTACCAACTGCTGGCATTCCATGCATATAGCGAAGACAAGAACTTTTATGAATCTTGGCTCTTGCAAAGTTAAAGTGCACAGGAAAATTTCTAGTTTTACAGTAGGCCTACTTGTACTGACCAGTACACAAAAGATGCACTGTCAAAAAGGCTGGGAAACAATTTTGAGATTAGTAGGCCTATTGCTAGTTCATGTTTACAGTTGTATTTCAATGAAGTTGGACTGTATTTACTGATTTGGTATTTCATCTCTTCCCCATTTTAATCTCTGGACATCTCAGACCTTTGACACGGGGAACCGCTACCATTTCCTGCACACACTGGCACTGTTGGCCGTTCCCATGTCAAGGAACCCAACTCTTGTGAGTGAGATACATGTACTTGTATTAGCCTGATATGTTGTGATTTCATACCAAGTCTGTAATAAATGACCTTGTGGGTGAGACTGCTTCAGCTAGATACAAGTGTACACATCAATGATTTATTTTAATGCCAAGTCTTACTTGCATAGGAAAGAAGGCATTTACGAACTGGTATAATGGAACATGTTTGGAAAGAAACGGAGAAAATATTCAGCCAAACACACACTCCCACACATTGGTGGATGGATAGATAAACTGTAGATGGATGGATTTGATATTTAAAAACAGGAAGAGAGAGACAGACTGTGTAAACAAGGAAAGGGAGATTTGAACACATTTCCCATTGCCTTTGCTCTCACCAAAACATCACTTTGTCCTATAAAGATTTTGTCATATATTGGTTTGTAGAGGGATAAAATACGGAAAATATTGTAAGGTTAACGAAGTCCTCAAGACTGGCAGTTTTCGTTTGTTACATCAAAATTTTGTTATGACCGAACAAATAAACAATAAAAAGACGTAGAGCGGATGATTTTGCGGCCTGGATTTTTATTTCATTGCAGGGCAAGTCCAAGATAAGGTCCCCTCAGAAGGCAAAATTTCATCTTTGCTCAATATTGACATGTTTGGTATCATTTTGAAGCTTATGAGTTGAAGTTTTGATTTCCATGGACGAAAAAATTATATTACGTAAATTTATGCAAATTTCAAGGGCTTCATTTGCATAAATGTGAAACACACCGTTACGTATGGGACATTTATAAAAATTCATATTAATTCAAAGGAAAGCAAATGATATTTGATTAATATGTGGACATAAGAAGTTCATCAAATAGTTTAACTTGGTATGAAAATTTAGGGATTATGCAAATGATTATGCAAATTAGCTCGTGTCCTATCATGAGATGTCCCATACGTAACAAATTGAGGTCATTTTTTTAGGTTTATTCTGAAATTGCTAAGGTTATATTAATGCCCTTTTGGAAAGTTCTAATTTATTGTTTAGAGAAATTAAATACCATAGAAAAAAGAAAAAACAGTAAAAGGAATATTTTTTATTAGGCATTGAAATAATGTTACGTATTGGACAAATGCGTTACGTATGGGACATCCTCATACATAATGCATGTGAATGCATGTAGCTAGCTGGGAAGGTCTCTCAGTACACAAATGGTCAATCATCCTGAAGAAAGCATCCCAACATTGTAGCTGCTTTTTGAGTTATAGACACTTTAAACAATACATGTACTTGACTGAACAATTTTCAGAAAGGGGGAGGGGAAAATGGCAAAATACACAATGAAAAATCAGCATTAAAGGGATGGTATAGTTTTTTGTAGAAATGGGGATTCAGTTTTCAACTTTTAATGAGATGATTGGAAACCAATTAGGCCCTATATGAATTACTAAAGAGCATACAATCCTAAGACTAGAGGAATTCAAAGTTTAGTGATTGAGATCCAATTTGAAATGGTGGTGATATAAATATTTTCAAAAAATATGAAGTAAAATGATTTTTTTTTTATTGCAAGTGATACACAAATTGTCCTTATTCAGGTTTCAATAATAGCCACGACAAAATTCATGGGTATACATACTGAGGTGTGACTCGAATCAATGACCTGACTGCTAGACAGACATCATATATCTACTCGATCACTGGGGTTCCACGCAGCAGGTATTGCTTATTTATAAAAATTAATATTTCTTGTGTCAAGTTGTTTTTTATTGAAACAAAATGGCAAACTGCCCTTCATCAATGGAAGTAAACACTTTAAACTATTCAATTTTTCAGTCGTATCTATCCTGATAAAAATAGGGCATACATACTCAGGTTGGTCATAAAAATATAGAATATGATTAAATATGATTATGATGGTAAATATTTGGGGAATATTGTTCCCTTGTCTCTATCTGGATCAGTATTTGAGTAGTTTTAAAACTGATTCCATTTCAATAATTATGCAAAAATTTGTTTATGGGTATTTTTGCAAAATACCCATAAACATGTCTCTCCACACACTAAACGAATGGGGGACAAAGGGCATGCATACTCAGGTTGGTCATAAAAATATAAAAATATGATTGAATATGATTAGGATGGTGAATATTTGGGGAATATTGTTTCCTTGTCAATCTGGATCAGTATTTGAGTAGTTTCAACTGATTTTACTTCAATAATTATGCAAAATACCCATAAACATGGTTCCTCACACACTAAATGAATGGGGGACAAACTGTCCCATACGTAACTGTCCCATACGTAACACGTCATGTCTGTCTTTAATTAGAACCTGTAATTAGAGCTTTTTACCTGATGACACGAAACTTACCTGTGATAATCTTGAGTGTTGTGACTTTCATCACAGTGAGTTACAAGTTGTAGAATGAAATACTTTCAGAGAGTTTTGAGGTTGAAAAAAATGTTTAAAAAAACAAAATTTTTCTGGTCCCATACGTAACGGCACATATTTTCTCTTCTAGAATATAATTGTGAAGGTCATTTTTCTCCATTTTTTGCATGATTATACTTCTCCTAGATATCAATCACCATGATAAAGTTTAATATGATCAAAAGCCATTAACACTATTTTTCAGGTCATAAAAGTCTCTGAATGTCCCATACGTAACGCGCGTGTTATCTTGGACTTGCCCTGCAAGCGGAATTCCGTTATAACCGTGTTTGTTATAACGGCAGTGCACTGTAATTCTCATATCATTTTTCTTTTGCAATGTACCATAATGAGAGTGGACTGTTGAGCATTGCTATTTCCTTCTTTTATTCTTTCCTCCCAATGCATCAGACTGGAAGTCTCATCTCAGTAGGAATGCTCCTCTTCTCCGGTACCTGCTACTTTTCAGCGTTGACAGGAAGCACAGCCCTGAACAGACTAGCTCCCATCGGTGGTCTAACTCTGATTGCAGGGTGGGCTTCCATGGCTCTCTGAATGCTCCACCAAAGTTGACCATTTTATTTCCATTTTTAAGGTCATTCAAGCCAGAAAATCACTGCACTTTTAATCGCCACTGGGGAGATGCACCATCCTAGTCCGTGAATTTCAGATCTGTTTCAGGGGCGGTGGTGTTGTATCTTTGAAGTAAGTCATGGAGCAGTGTGTTCAGTCACTCAGAACCATTTGTGTGTTTGAGCAGATTTTATGCACTTTATTTCCAAACTAATTTACCAACCAATTCTGTGCAAAAGTTAGGAAAATGAAAAAACAAAACAAAACAAAACCTTAACATACCAGGAGATTTTGCTTTGTCTCATTCAGTACAGTGTATCTATTGCCACTTTATGAGGTTCAATGGTATTTGAATCAAGTATTGCAAGTAATGCAACGTAAATGTCACTGTAGGAATTCAGTGGCCCAGGCCTGTTGCACAGCAGCACTCTTACACTAGCAAGTGTTCATAAGTACACTGTGGGTGGCATGTGATCAATTGAAGTACATGTACATGTACATGTATTATTATACTCAGTAAGCATTTTCTGCTGAACCCATACTTGTATTTTAGATGAACTGCAATGGTGTCATTCTCCTTTCAAAACAAGTGTGATGGAAAGTTTAAATCCATGCATTTGTTAGATCATCTTCACGAATATGTAACCTTTGATGAGTGCATAAACCATTGTTATGTAGAACACCATCAGCCTGCTCAAAGCAAGCTCTTGAGGTGTTTTAGATTTGATCATCAGTGTGTTCTCGTTGACCTGAAATGTAGATGTACAAGTTGTACACAAAGACTTTTGAAATAAAAACACTTTGGTATGGGTCGAGTTCCAAGACTTTGTGTGTGAAACAAGTTGTCAACTCAAGCAGAAATGTCCCTGTGTCCTTTGGATGTTTTCTTTACACAGAACTGACATGTTAAATACTTGTATCTGCTTAGTGAGAAGGGGTAGGGGAGTTGATGATTGAAAATATGCTACTTGTATTGTAGAATACATCCATTGAAGAAAAAAAAGTTTTTATGTAAAAGACATCCATCTAAGAAAATCAATATTTGTGCTGTGTGAATGTTTTACAAAGATAATTGCAAAATACATGTACTGTATGTTTGTAAGCAACTCTGCAGCATTTTTGTTGTTGCTGTTGTTTTAAAGAAAAGAAAAGAAAATCAAATCTGTTGTGAGCCAATGTCTGCTGATGTTGAAGATAAATGGCCGACTGCATTTTGTTACAAAGTCAGATTACTTTTTGGATAGCATGAAGTGTTTAACAGATATATCATGTTACACCATTTACAACAATGGAAAACCAATTATTTTGAATTGATTCAGATGATATCCCCTTTTAGTCTAGTTACAGCTGTGGTGACAATATTTTTTTTTCCTTTCGCAAGAAATTGTTTAAAGGGTGTGTACAGTTCTGGTCGAGGTGAGGATTTAGTTTTTAACGTTTTGCAAGATATTCAGAAACCACTCTATGAGATGTCAAAGAGCATGCAATTCTATGGGGTATCAACAGTTTATTTGATGAAAATCGGTTTTGAAATGGCTGAGATATCCCAAAACAAGGTGAAATAAAGATGTCCTAATAAAAGGCATGGCCTGTCGCCTTTTATTATTATCACTTTTTGGATATCTCAGCCATTTGAAAACCAATTTTCATCAAATAAACGTTGAATCCTTCTTAAAATTACATGCTCTTTCATATTTCATAAAAGGTTTCTCATTATCTCACTTAGGAATGTTCAAAACATGAATCCCCACCTCAACCAGTACTGTACAGTCCCTTTAAGACTTTTTTAAATGTGTTCATTTTGCAGACTCACACACATCACAAAGACTTGCCAAAGATCTTGATGGTGAAAACTCATATGACAGATTGCTTTTGTTGAAACAAGTAAATGTTGCATAAGATTTGTTATTCTTTATAATGAAGAGCTCAATATGTGTTAGCAATACAACTGTCAAATGTTTCTATATGAAAGCTGTGTAATCTATACTGCATTTAATTTTTAGTTTTGTTTTGTTCTTAGGAGAGCAACAATCATTTTTTTTTCACCTGATCGTTTCTCATAACTACATGTCTATAAGCTGTAAGATAACACATAATACCAATGTGAAGCTGTAGTGACGAGTTACCCTATGATCCGGAGTAGCTAAAATTGTACGTCCTTTTCTCCATGAAGCTAATTTCCTTATACAAGTATTTACAGGCTTCTAAAGGAGTCAAGGATGTTTTTTGAAAAAACAAACCCACTTTTGGTTTTTCCAAGTATTCTAATCAATTGTAAGCAAGTTCTGTTTGGATTGGGTGGATTTAAGCTCGCCCTCCTGTTGTAATTTTGGTCATAGCTATCTTCAGTGATCGTCTTGCACAACTTGAATGCCGCAACATCTGGCCCAAATTCCTCATACTGATTGTATGGCAATTAAACTGACTGTTTACTATATGTAGTACTTGTCATGTTAGGCACTTGGCCACTTGGTAGGAAAAGTATAATTTTATGATTTACTTCCAATATTGTACCATGTTTACTAGTGTACCATGTTAAGAACAGTATTATGTGTTTTGTAATGACGTTGCAATTTATTCCTAATAAAATGTTTTATCAAATGTTGAATTTTTCATTGTCTTGTTTTCTTTTGTTTGCGTGCTTGTTTGTTTGTTCGTTTGTTTGTTTTATGCTCTAGCATTCACTTGAAAGAAAATACTACACTGTACAGTGTACACTTTATGTACAAGTTACAGTACTGGGGGGAAAAGGTAAAGTTACAAGATAAACACACAGGCTCATACAGTATGTACTGTACACACAGTGAAAACTTGATAGAAAGAGATCTGATACAACATAGCACCTGATACTGTACTGTATAACAAACTAGCTTCTGTACATGTAGTCCCCAAGAAAAATGTTGCTTTACAGTGGACTCCCGTTAAATTTCTTTTGTTACGTCGAAATTTCATTATTACCGAACAAACAAACAATACAAAAACATTGAGCCAATAATTTTTACGACCTGGATTTTTATTTTGTTTTATACAACACCTATTTAGAATGTAACTATCCGATTGGTCGATTGCCCATCACATGACATTTAGGGAAACGTTCTATTGCACGCTCTGGCTGTCTACGTCTCTGCTGTGCAATTTTAGTTTGACCAAAATGTTCTATTGCACGCGCTCTGATGTCACAATAAACAAACATGTGCCGCGCGCACTCAACAATTACAAGCGCGCTTACAAGCGCATACTTTTGTCACTCATTTTTGTAAACAACTTTGTTTCGCATAGCGCATGTACGTACGTACACATATATACAGTGACTGCGACTGTGAGGCTACTCATTCGTCTTTCACGGAAAATGGTTGCCATTTCTGTGCTAAATTCAAGAATCTGTGAGTACCAAATCTGTTGACGTTCGAGGTGTTGTATAAAACAAATAGTGTATGGTCTTTACTCATGCAATGGAACGAGATTTCGCACTCGGTGAAAGATGAGGCGCACCATTCAACTCGGCTTCGCCTCGTTGAATAGAGCGCCTCTATCTTTCACCTCGTGCGAAATCTTGTACCATTACACTCGTGACCATTCACTATTTGTATAATAATGTGTTCGTTATAACGGTAGTGCACTGTATTTTGTATTGTTTATTGTCAACTGATAAAACAAAATATCTGATACTGTACAACAAACAAAATTTTATGGTCCCAATAAAGACCTCATTATAAACGAGTGTCCACTGTATGTAGTTTTACATTCACACATCTGAATCAATTTATCACACACACACACACACACACACACACACACACACACACACATCGATTCAATTAAGTAAACCTTCTCTCACCACACTACTGTATTGTACCTGTACTGTTAAAGGGATGGTATAGTACATGTATTGGTTTTTAACTTTCTGTGAGATGATCAAGAAACCACTTAGTAATACAGAGCATAGCAATAAGAGGAATTCAAGTTTATATGATGAAAATCGGTTTTGGAATGGCTGAGACATCCAAAAACAAAGTAAAACTAGAAAAGCACTCCGAGAGCGCAGACCTCCGCCAAGCAGTTACTTTCCATCGATGATCTTGCTCTTCCATATGGAGATCAGTGATTTCCACCCACTGAAAAATTGCCCGAGATCCCCAATATAGAAGCCTTTGTTACGTCATAAACCCTCAGATGCGCGGCGTGCCTCACCCTAGCAGAAACTAGGGCACACACTTTAGTATGCTACGCGCATGCAAACCTCAAATACGCCCAGCCTGAACTCCCAAGTTTATTGACTCTACCTGCCAAAATATCAAAAATCCTTCATAAATTCCCTAAAAATTCTTGGATCATTACCAAAAGTTAATCGTTTGGTACTTGTGTCATTCTCAACCTTTCCTGCAAGTTTTATCCCAATCCATTCAATACTTTTTGAGTTATTTTGCGCACAGACAAACGAACGAACGAACAAACGAACGAACGAACAAACCAACGGTAATGAAAACATAACCTCCTCCCTTGGCGGAGGTAACAAAGAGATCCTTATAAAAGGTGGGTCCCATCTTTCTATTGAGGATTGCTCTGTTTTGGATATCTCAGCCATTTCAAAATCAATTTTCATCACATAAATGTTGAATCCCTCTTGGAATTAAAATGTACGTGCTCTTTTATGTTTCATGAAGGTTTTTTGTAAATCAGAATTCTCACCAAAAAATGTTAGAAACCTGAAGTTGGTTCTCAACCAAATCTATACGACCCCTTTGAAGGCATCTAAACTGTAAATACAAATGTATTACAGCTAGTGTATTTCCATTATAACAAACATGGTTAAAAAAAAACCAAAAAAAACCACCAAAAAACAAAACTCATTACAATGAAGTAAAAATTCAGGTCTCAAAGTTATCATCTATCATATGTGTATCTTAATGTACATGTACTTTACTGTTCGGTTGTAATGAAATTTTGATACTGCATAGTGTACCTACATAATGGAAACTGCCAGCCCTGAGGATATTGTTACTGTATATGCCGAATATTTCACGAGGTTTTTATTTTCGCGAATCTCGTGAGTCAGCTGCTATTTGCGAAATTAAAGACATGCGAAAATATTGACTCTAATGCCAACATGAATGTGACGTATGGCATGCGTATACATTTCTCCATTCAGTACAGGACTCCATGATCGCGAATCTAACCACTCCTGAAATTGTCGGGAAGTCCCGATTCGCGAAAATTTAGACTCGCGAAATATATGGCGTGTACAGTATACTGTAATGGGTGTGCACTGTATCATCTTATGTCTTTCACAACTTTGGTACAAATGTACTGAGTACTTGTCGGATTTTATTCACATTGAATGATTTTTTAAAATCTTATACATTGTATATTTCAATCAAAATATTGTTATGTCATTGAGGCAAGTCTTGAATATTGTTTTCTCTGTATTCTGTGAAATCACCTTGTTCATTTTCGAGAAACACAGACTAAGAGGTTATACCATCATTGATTAAACACCCTATTAGTATAACATGCTGTATCTTAAAATGTAGAAGTCCCACTTTTATTATTGTGAACACATAAACATGAACAATGTATTCAACAAAAACACTTGATTTGTTTGGCATTGTGCAGTCACAATGTAAAGACATGTGCACATTGCAAATTCTATTAAAGAGACATACAAATCAAAAAACAGAAACACATTGATCATCCTTCTTGCTTCTCCCTCATTCTCTATTGTCCAATCCATCTTTAACAACTTAATAATGTTAAAATCAATATGTAAAAACCATAATGACTTTGTTCAGTCAACCTTGCCTCCATGCCTGAGCTAATCTATTTGGACTGAAGAAATAGCTTCGACTTAGAGAAAATTCGACTTAAATGAGGGATTAAAATCAACAGAATATAAATAGATGACTTAAAAAGACATTCGACTTGAGCGATTATTCGACTTTTGCGAGGTCGACTTAAGCAAGGCTGATTGTAATTCAAGTTTCTTTTCATGACTTCTCTTTTTTTTTCTTTACAGCCATAAGAAGATATCTTACAGCATGTGTCCAAGTAGGTTTAACAAAACAAAAAACGTTCATAAAACTGACAATTTATTGTGCATTACATTGTATATTGTAAATTGTATGATCACATAGGATAATAGTATGCCTACTGTCCGAAACTGACTTAAGTCATATTTAAGCGCCTTCTTCCATGTACATATTCATTAATAATGATGAAGTTACCTGGCTCTCTGATGTGAACCAAAAATATAAAGTTGGCAATTTGAAGAGTTTGACTGCAAAAATGAAATAACTCCATTCTTGTTAATTTGAGATATTTGCTATTAAAATTGCTAAAAACAAAGAAAGAAAAATTGTATCGGATATTCTTAATCATACCTTCAAAAATGATCCTTGTTTGCGTAACAAGGTTTTATTTTGCTTGATCTGACGATGAAATTACAATGTACTTTAAAATTTTTTAAACGGTGTTATAACCCATTTTGCAATCAAATTCTTCATTTCAAGAAGCTGATATTTACTTTGGAATGTTTAAATAGCTTTCAGATAACATTGCTGACAATCAGAGATGTACACATCTTTACATTCACAAGAGATGGGTGCTTCAATTTCATGCAGTGGATTAAGGACTTAACACACAGGCTGCACGAAACTGCCAGAACATTTTACTGTAAAAGTGGAAATTTTTGTGGTGTGGAAATTTGAGCGCATTTCGCATGACCAGATAACGAGCGCAAAAATAAAAGCATGCCAATATTTTCGCTTGTTGTATTTGCCACTATGTAATGTCTCAATTCTGCTGAAATAAAAACATGCAAAATAGATCTTACTCGGCAGAGTGCGAAAAACTACTTGCGTGAAAAATATCCACTTTTACAGTACATGTTACCTGTAACTACACAAGCCTTTTAAAGTCACCAAACACCAACTTTCTGGGCCATGTATTACAAAGCATTGTTATCAATCATAACTCTCCAAAACAATAGCAACTCTGCGACTGATTTCAATCCTGACTTTAAAGCAAAAATTAATTGCAATTGATATTATCATTGAGTCAAATGATTGCAAATATGTCAAAGGTTGCCATTTATTCTAAATCAATTGCAGGAAATAAAAAATGAGTTGCAAATTTTAAATTGCTTTTGAATTTGCAATTAATGAGTCTTTTTTCCCATCAAAGACGGTATCATCTGATAGAGGAAATATGACTCTTTACCACTGAGGGAATTTCAAGTCAACTGGGAATTCAGATTTGTAATACATGTACAAAATTACCAAACTTTGGTACATGTATAATATGTGCCAGTGATTTATCATGGGTGAATGAATGAGTGCCCTTGGTAAGCATTACAGAAGGGCATACATAATCTTTTCCTCTCAAAATGTGAAGAATCTATATCTTTTCCTCATTAACGTTCACAATTTCCATTACAACTATGATTGAAGCAGATAGAGAAAGGACTCACAGTACAGCATAGGTGGGACTAAACTCTGATCATTGCAAGATGATATTCTACGATACCCCATAATGAATATGAAAAAAAAAAAAAAGGCATTTTGATTTTCCTTTCAAACTAGTTTTTATCACAGGTAATGTTTGATTTAGGTGTACAGTTCTTTCCCCCTGTGGCATGGAAAAATATCAAATTCAACACCACAAGAAAACAAGGTCTTGACTACAGTGTTGTAACAATAGCAATTCTGCGCGTCAAAACAAGCAAGTCCAGTTTGTGAAGCAGTACGAACTTACTGTAAAACCAGAACCATTTGTGACATGAAACTTACATGAATCAGAGCTTATGGCCTCATCCCCAGCACAAAATTTTCATGAGTTGTCAATAGCACCAAGGAGGTTGAAGAGATGGAGTAACAACAGAGTTATTCCCTTTGATCTATGTTCGAAGCCGCCGCTCAAAAATATTTGAAGCATGTGCCAAAGAGGATCTGCCGCGCCGATATGAAGACAATTGACTCGTGTCTCATTGCATAATCACCAGCCACTTTCAAAGGAAGATATGTCTTTGTGATGGTAATTACTTTTCGCTATCCCTTCTTATGAAAGCTAGGTGGTACAGACACGAGGATGCGCGAACAGAAATTGAGGAAAAAATGCTGAAATGAAGATGAAAATTACTCGACTGGGCATACGCGGGCACTAATCTGATATATCTATCAATAAAGAATTATACTTGAAGATTATTGCATGTTAGTTTCATTTGGGGAAATTAAGTCGAAAAGTGATAAAACCAGCTTTCCAGGATGGTACAGTTTTAAACATTTTCACATAATACAGCTCTGATTTACACTTTTGCACAAATTTCTGAACGGAATTGACTTTTGTTTTACATGCTTTATTATTGAGTGAAATTTCATTTCATTTAATAAATGAATAAGCAAAATATGGCCAACATTATGATAACGTTCAAAATGAATCGTCAGATTGCTCAGCAAGACGGCGGCTTGGAACATCGATCATCAAAGGCACAAGTGCACCTGTGGAATTCTTTTGTACATCAATAGAAATTTGACAACTGTTTGAATAATTACAGCGAGTTGGAACTCCATGTATAAAACCTCCTTGATAGCACTCAATGCATTGTGTAGAAAAATCCTTTTATGTGCATTTAACCTCTGCGAATCTGGGCTCCGTGCAAAATTTGCAATACTTTCATGCATTAAAAAAAAAAAAAAAATTGCGGTTTTACTGTACTTAGCTGGAAGAACACTTGGGCTTGAATCGTAAATAACCGGAGAAAAAAATCTAAAGCAACTGTGAAGCCTGATGTATCTCTCTTCAAGTGACTACAGTATTGCCACACAACAGCCTAAAATCTTCTCTCAGAAAACACGGTACTGTTCTCACAAGTATGGTTGCTCAGGTGTCTGTTTGCAACGGTTGATGGTAACGTTTTGCAAGCTCACCCACCAGAAAGGATTCGTAGCTGTCGAGCTCTTTGCGCAGGTCTGGAGGCTGGCCGCGAGTTTTAGTGTTGAAGAGACGAATGACGTTGACCGCCCTGAAGGCTTCTTCAATGGTTGGAGAATCCTGAGTCGTGTTCCATTCAAACTCGCCATCATCTGAATCTCCATTCACAGAGGGCTGAGTGCCCCAGTGGCTCTGCCTTTGGCGACACTCACCATCATTGTCCACTACGACGTACTCCTCCAAGGGTGGAAGACAGGGATGCAAGTTGGACAACTTGTCCCACAAAATTCTGAAGTCCCTGAACTGTGCTTCCTTCTTATCAAATTTGGGGTCCACAGGGGGAGCTTCTGCATCTCGTGCAGCAGGGGCTGTGGCTGCAAATCCGGCATTTCCGAAGGCCTCAATGATTGCCTGGGTGCTGATTTTGGCCCAAGAAGACCTAAGGGCAAGGACTGCATCAAGGAGGTCCCAATGGAAATGTGTCTTGCTCTCTGCAGCCACAAGGAGTCTGGAAGAAAGAATGAGCCTGTAATTCAGCTTCAGCAAGTGAATTATTCCCTTGTTCATTGGCAGAAAATCAGCCGTCAGGCAGTCTGGCAGTAGGACCAATTCAATGTTCTGGAGTTCTTCTTCCATATGCACTGGACAAGAGGCCAACACCATGGCAATTTTGCGGTCCTGGATACCCATAGCACTGTCTATTTTGTACAGCCACTCTCGGAAGAAGGTCTTAGTCATGACACCTCTCTGGTATGCCTTGTAATCTACGGGAAGAGATTGTACATTCCTGAATGAAGAGGGGCTAAGCGTTTGCCCGATGACATACAGTGGCACCTTGTCAGTGCCAGCCATGTTTGCACACATTAGAATAGTGATGTGCTTTCTGTCTTTCCTGTTGCCATCGGGACTCCTCTTGCGATTACAGTACTTCCCTGGTAGCAGTTTCCAATAGAGACAAGTCTCCTCGCAACAGTAGATATCAGGTGGTTTGTAACGTTTGAATAAGTCCTTGAGGACTTCTTCATTCCAAGCAATGACATCATCGTCCTTGCTTTCGTCTTCTGTGCTTGCACTGCTTGGGGTTGAGATATCATATCTTTTCATAAAGCGTTTAACCCACGCTGGGCTAGGCCAAGTCTTGTGTCCAAACTCCTGTGCGAAGACCTTGGCCTGGGCCAGCAGTGCTTCGCCTTGTGGGGACGCACCTGTGAACAACTCCTGCTGGCGGACCCACATTATAAGGACTTCAGCTACGTCATCATACACCCCACTTTTCACCCTCTTTCGGGTCCCTTTCCATGCCTCATCAGTATTTTCAAAGGTCTTGATTATTTTGTCCCTCTTCTTGATAATATCTGCCAGGGAACTTTGTTTCAGATCAAATTTGGCTGCAACATCCTTCCTCTTTGCATTGGGGTTTGCCTCCATGAATTTTATGATGTCATATTTCTCCTTATAAGACCTTGACGTGATCCGTCTGGTAGCCATCTCGGCTCTCACTGTTTAATACTTTGGAAGTAAAATTCAGTATGGCTGAAGAAACAGATTTTCTTGTCAATTCTGTGTATTATCACTAAACCACACCTATGTTAGTAATTTGCAAAATGTCTATTCCCAAAGGGGGAGGGATATCTCCTAGAGTCCACTGACTATGGGGCCCCTTATGTCCTTGCCTTGGGCCTGATTTTGTACTCTTATGACTCACGGTTGATTTCAGAGTCTTTTATTTAGCCTTTAGAACAATGAAGCTCTAAACTATCACAATGTCTCAAACATCAGTACAGAAAGAATATTACAGAACTTTTGCACATCTCTTGCACTCTTTGGGACCAGATCCTGCTTCAGAGCAAAACAAATCAAACTCGAATAGACACCCAGATATAATATCAAAGAAGGAAAGGCACAATATACAGATAAACGAATATTCAACACACTTCAATTAAAACATGATCACGATAAACTCTCTTTCTGTGTAGACGGCAACTCGGTGGAATACTTTGTGCTCTGATGATCTGTTCAATTTGTGGCAACTTTCAACCCCCTTCTTCCCGTTGGGATGATCTACCACTGGTTCTCTGGCTGAGAGTCAATCCCTCTTCTGAGCTCGGGTGGGATTGTACTGCAACAGGCGATACATTGACACGATGCCGAAGAGTAGAGTGAAGATGAACCACTTAGTCCGAGCTGATCCTGAGATTCCTTTCATCCTGTGGAAAATAAAACGACACAAATAACCAGCCATCATGAAGCAGGTTATTCTATAGACTGCAGAACCCTGAGGCTACAAGATGTTAAGTTTTTATGTCACCTATAAAATAGAGATACATGTACTACTAGTACTTGAAACAATTCTGATGGCAAGACTTCAGATGTATGACAAGTGAAGATAGTTTTGTCTGAATTTCACATATACTGAAAGTGTCTATAAAAAAATGCGCTGAATGTAATATGAGAACTTTTATACCAGTAGTGTAACCATCCTACTTATGAATCCCTCCATTACAACAGTAGGGGCATGAAGTTTGGGGAAAGGATCAGAAAATGAATTAAACCTTTGTAATTTCTTTTATGCAACACATTACTGGCAATTCTCAAGAATACATGAATACGTCACATGTGGAGATAAAGCTCACTCATGCACACACACACACACACACACACAGAAACGCAAACACACTGTACATAAGGTGTAATAATTTGGTTGTGATATCCTTCTCCATGTGGGGATTCGTCTCCATGAATATATGGCATATACAGTATTTCATTAAATACAACCTTGTTCAGTCATACTTCTGGGCCATCTTAACCTTCAACATATACTTTGGAAGTATGTGAATAAACATACACACTGTACACATCACAATAAAATCATATGTGACCCTGCACCTCAAAACAAACAAAAAGTCGCCAGACATGAATTTTTAGTTAAGACCATATTATGAGAGAGCAGACTTTAAGCTTTAAAATGATGTATAACTCAAATCAAAT
This sequence comes from Diadema antillarum, assembly GCF_040938485.1. Taxonomy (NCBI): domain Eukaryota; kingdom Metazoa; phylum Echinodermata; class Echinoidea; order Diadematoida; family Diadematidae; genus Diadema; species Diadema antillarum. The sequence goes on along the minus strand of NW_027271872.1, from coordinate 884,980 downwards.
GGACTCTCCTAACCTATCTAAATATTGGAAAGAAAGCACAAACTCAGGAAAAGTGTGAACTGAGAAAAGAGGCTCTGAAGTACAATGTCTATTCAAACGCTTAATCTTTACCAAACCGTGCTGGCTGTGCGATGAATGGGACAAAAAACAGGAAGTAAACCAGCAGAGTTACAACAATGAAGGGATTATCAGATTAAACTGAAATTAAGCATACCTCATTAACACATTCTGTCCATAAATAATGCCAACTTTCAAAGCACTAGCACTATCCTTTCAAAAGTTATAAGAGTTGAAAATGAAGAGTGTGGACAAGGTTTCTCAGAAATGAAAAAGGGATTCTAAAGCCACACCTAATCACACTATTCTACCAAAAATGTTCGAGATAAACTGCTAAAAAAACACACTTTCCTGCCCGTTTTAAGATACCAAATTTTAGCATAATGTAAAAGAAGACGCGCTCTTTCAGAAAATATGAAAAAGTCAAGTTTGGCTAGGTTGACCCATTTCACTTATTTTCAGTCCTCACGCAAAATCAGTGTGTGCGACTTTATGTTCGTTTTGAGGTGCATGGTCACATATATTGCTTCTTACCCTGCCAAGTAGTAGGCATAGCAACCTTCCAGGACATGCATAAATATTGCTGTATAGCATCTATAGAGAAAAGGAGAAAGAATAATTTGAGCACTTAAAAGCATAAAACTATCAAATACAAACCACACAAAATTCAAAATGAGTGGTTGAATTGTAAGAAATGTTGATAGTTGAATCATGTCCCACATGATCAAAGTACATTGTACATGTATTTAGGAGCATTACAAGAAATACAAAACAAAGAATATTCATAAATTATCACTTACATTGTACCTTCAGAGAAAATTCATTATCATACTTGTTGAAAATTTGTCATTTATGGAAACATACTGGTTTCACTTTAAGATAAGGATGACATGAGTAGAAAAACCAATACTCTGAAAAACACAAAATATAATACATGTACACTGTATACAAAACAAGGATGAGGACATAGCAGGCTCATATATCCCAATTACATGGCAGTGTAATTGCCTTACAATACCACTTGCTCAACAACTTCACCTCTATAGAATCTGACTGCTTTCTTCTTTTGATCTGCTTCCTTTGAGCACCAAATCATACATTCTGATGTGAAGCTGCTATATTTATCATTATTTTTCATTGTGATTTTGTATGAATTTTGAAAACAGTCTTATGCATCACCTCAATATCACTATAGATTCTGAAACTGTGTACACAGTATGATCAATTTACAAATGTAGGTAAAAAGCATTCTGCATCCTTGAGGCTCTGTTAAAATAATATGAAGTCCAAAGGAAGAGATTTTGCTCACATTGCTCGCATCACAACCGGTTGTTTGTAGGCCAGGAAGTACGCCAACTCACTGATAGGACCCAGGTAGTCATATGGCACAATATCTCGTTTGAAAGTACACAGCTGCAGAAATAATATAGGGGGTTTAAAAGTGAAACTGATCAACATGGCCATTGTTCATGTTTCTACACTGATCTTGTCTGTATGCATGCACCCTGCTTTGAATCATTTACATCACTTCACTCTTTTGTCGTAAGGATGCTTCAATGTTCAACTCAAAATTCCTACAGTGCTGTAAATCTAAGCACAAGATGACTTTCATACAAAGACAAAAACATATTTTCTGGCTAGAGAAGAAAACATGGACATAAAAACACTCGTACTTAGTAGTAGTAGAAGTAGTAGTAGTAGTGTTAGTATGAGTATTTGTGATCAGATTATTCTATATCGCTGGTTATTTTTAAAAATGGCATCTGGTCAGGTGATAGACCAATAAATATGCCTAGCTTGTTCGATGGTCTAGGTGCTCGACAAGACAGGTGCATACAGGTACAACTACAAAATTATACAACATAAGTACACTCAGGCAAGGGTCTAGACTAGTAACTTATAATAGTAAATTTAGGCCCTAACTGGTGGGAATGGTAATCTGAGGATCTGAGCTGAATTAAGTTTAAATTAATTCAACAAAAATTTACAAACATATCTGCCCAACCGTCGCTTAGCTTACCGCAGTTAGAAGGAGACCTAATGTAACTGCAATCATACCAATTACATTCGGATATACAAAGTAGTTTGTCTGCTTTACTGACGGCATTTTGTCGATCAATTTGTTGGTGGACTTTTCGGAGTAAGAACTTATCAAGTAGAACTCACGGCAAATGAAATACGTCGGACTGAGAGAGAGAGACGTGGTACCGTGAAGCGTACAGGTGGGTCGATCTAGGTCCGTGGCTTCTGACCGAACAGCACGGGGCACCGTCCTCCACGCCGGAAATTTCAATGAAATGCTAGCCTACGTGTACGTACTGTACTTGTTGCTTGTACACAAAAGCTGCTCTTATTGCAGTGAGCACGCCTGTTCTCCACCGCACACTAAGCTTTGTATCTAAAGTGCCCGCGAAAAGGCTATCTTTCTATGTCCGTTTGATTAAGAAATGATAAATAAGAAAAGGAAAAGAAATTTAAAGTGCAGTGTTTTAGGCGTAAATATTCTAAAGAGAATGGAAAAAGCCACTAAACACAAAACAACACCAACAACAACATTTGATTGTTTTTGTTTTATGTCTAATCATATCAAAGTTGTGCTTTCTTCTCCTCCTCCTCTTCCTCCTCCTCCTCCTCCTCCTTCTTCTTCTTCTTGTAAATCGCATTGCCCTTTTTCATGTCAATTTTTTTTCCATTTTTTTCAATTTTTTTTTTTCGTTAACCCTTCATTTTCCCACCCCTCCGGCGCTTCCCTGTAAAAAAAAAAAAAAAAAAAAGAAAGAAAAAGAAAAAGAAAAAAGAAGATAATACTCCCATAATTATACTTTAAAGTATCCATTGTCAATCATTATTGCCTACTTTATGCAGGACATTCTGTCTACAGGCACAAAATTAAGAAATATCTGAAGAATAGGCCCTACCGGATGTCGTGACTACTGAGCCATAAAAAAAAAGAAAAGAAGAGAAAATGATTAACAAGGAGGATCTATAATACAAACCGTCTTCTCCTCGACCGACAATCAATTCCGTGAAAAAAAAAAAGCGAAAAAAAGTTTGATTTCAATATAAAGTGTTACGATATCAATAAGCCTTTACAATATTCAAGCAAGCAAAAAAGATGCTGATTCTTTTTGGACATTGTAAAGCTCAGTTTTAGTTGAGATGGGGCTTCCTGAGGTTTTATCTTTTATGAAATAATGTGAAAGCATACAAGTATAAACATTTGACAGAGCAAACAATCATGTAAGGAAATCAAAGTTTGTTTTAAATAAAAGAATTCGGTTTTGAAATGGCTGAAATGATTTTATAAAGGTGCAAAGTCCTAATGAGAGTTGACCAGAACTTTCAGGACCAGTTTGTTTTCGGATATTCAGCCGTTTCAAAAGCGATTTTCACTGAAACTTTGAATTCCTCATAGAATTGTATGTGTCTTATACGAGTGGTTTCTCATTATCTTTAGGCTTATACCAAAATGTTAAAAATCTGAAGCCCCGTCTCAAATTATACCTTTAAAGGGTGTGTACAGTTCTGGTCGAGGTGAAGATTTATAGCTTTTAACGTTTTGCGAGATATTCAGAAGATGTCAAAGAGCATGTAATTCTCAGGGGTATCGAAAGTTTATTTGACGAAAATCGGTTTTGAAGTGACCGATATATCCAAAAACAAGGTGAAACAAAGAGATCCTAATAAAGTTGTGGCCTGTAGTCTTTTATTATTTTCACTTTATTGGATATCTCAGCCATTTGAAAACCAATTTTCATCAAATAAACATTGAATCCATCATAAAATGACATGCTCTTTCATAACTATTATTTCATAAGAGGTTTCTCATTATCTCACTTAGGAATGTAAAAAACATGAATCCCCAGCTCAACCAGTACTGTATTATACAGCCCCTTCAAGTTCACTTATAGTGGCACTTCTGTTAAAAAAAAAAAAAAAAAGTTTGTCAGTTAAGAACATGTAGTAGATAGAATTATGCCCGCCTGCATGGATAGCAACAACTGATATAAATTGCTCAAGATAATATCTGGACACTACTGGTGCTCGGTGACCAGGAGCTACTGAGCTGTATGGGGCAAGAAATTTCCAGAATTTAAAGGGTTTCTTTAGTGGTCAGATATCGGACACTATAGATTCAAAATGGATCAGATCATGATTTTGATTATTTCAGATAACTGCGTTTCTTGTTCGGGCCACAATTGAATTCATTATATAAGGTCTTATGTGGCCTGAGAACCACCTGAGAGAGAGAGAGAGAGAGGGGGGGGGGGGCGGAGGGGGAAGGGGAGAAAAGTTATACATCGGTCAGAGCCTGAATATATGCAACAAAGCTGAGGGGAAATATTGCCCTTCATTAACCAATCTGATACTAAATTAAAGCCCTAATAGGCATGTGCCTACAATTAACACAAGACACTCAAACTTACAAAGACATACTGTATTAGGTTTCACACTAGACTCCAAACTTCCAGTCTTGACTGATTTTTTCTTGAGTCCTAGAAATTCAATATTGTTTTGTTGATTCATCTTTACTTATATGTGCCAAATGCATATTCATTTATGTATTCATCATAATCTTTATATGTGCACTTGATCCAATAATCACTTGATCTATTCATTCATTCAATCTATCAGACAGTCTTTGTTTGTTTGATTTTCTGTTTGTTTGTTAATGTTGTTGTTTTGTGCTTGTTTGTTTGTTGTTGTTGTTCTTTTTTTTTGGGGGGGGGATTGGTTTTCCAAAAGAAAGTGCTTGGATGTCAAAACGTATACTACATTTTAAGTAAGTATACACAAAAATGCATGATATTGTGTAAAATATATCTTCCCTTTATTTTTAGGTGTGTTTGATTTTATCATGTCCTTCCCATTGGAGTAAAATTTTAAAAAAAAGTGAAAAAGAAAAAGAAAAAAGTCCTTTCATGTTTGAAGTCCATCAAGTGACATAAATTGTTATTCTCCGTGCAATAGCACTAGGCGGGGTATAATAAAGTCTGAAACAATACCAAACCTCCGATAAGGCCTACTGTACTACTACTCCGAGTCTACATAGGAAATTTGCTGCCTACGAACGTGGAGTACACATACGGAGTATGCGACAAAGACTACACAGAGCTGAGTGACCGCACAAAACCGTCCAATCACGTTGCTTCGTGAACGTGCATTCACAAACAAGTTACGCTACCCATCAGACGCGTCGAATTTGAAAGCCCGTGTGAAGTCGTAATCTAAAAAAATGCTGCGGAGTCCATGTTTCCTGCGGAAATTAACCTTCTAATCCTCAGAAACGTGATACTTCGTCATCTGAGGTAGGTATCCACACGCTTAAGTTTTGAATGTTTCATCTTAAAAGCTCATTCTGACCTAGTTTATGTCGTATGTTGTGACTAAACATTCACAGAGTTGAAACCCATTGATTTACGTGTCAATCTACTCCTACACATAAATTGTATATTTGTACGTATACACTTCACTGCACTGACTGTGGTACAGTTTACATAATGCCCGCCCCTCGCTCTCTCTGCTGATCACACGCGTGTAGCTCTCTCTTAGCTGATCCCTCCACTATTTTGGAGATTCCTGGAATCCAGATGTGCAAATCCAGCAAGATAAGATAATGGTATTAAACATAAGTAGAACGGCAAGTATGGATTTTATGAAGAAAGAAGAGGGATAGAAGAAGCAGGCTATTTTGGATTACAGATGGCAGGCAAGGTTGAAAGGTTAAAGGTCAGTCCGGGAAACCAGCTCATAAAGACCGCTCCCGCGTACGAGGACTGCCCCGCCTCATGAGGACCGCCCCCACGCCTCATGAGGCCCGGGGGGCAGTCCTCGTACGCGGAAGCGGTCCTCACGAGCGGGTTTCCCGGACTGAGGTAGCAGTTAGCACGAGAAAATTGCAGTGGGTAATCAGTGTCATACCTGTCCAGACAGTTCAGGTGATCAACAAGACATTCCTTGACTCTGCATATGAACTCTTGACGGAGATGAACAAGACTGAGACAAGATCCAACAAAGTGTTCCACTGTCTCATCCTCAGATTCACATAGGGGGCAAGTACATGGAAGACTTACGTTGTGTCAAGTATGTGGATGACAGAAGTTGGGCTCTAATTATTAAAGCATGACGGATGATAGGAGACGGGGGGTTCTTCGGATATAGGAGATTAGCAGAGGGTGGAACGTTATCTATCCAGAATTTGAGAGACGACTTGGAGCGGATTCCTTGTATGGTGAGATGTCTTACAGCCTGATAGACTCTGTATTTAGTCAACCTCTTCCAAGTTGAGTACGGGAGTGGTGTAGAGACAATGCTATGTAGATCTGAAAGATTATATTTTAACACAGTCTCTTGTAGGACTTGAACTGTAGGTGTACGAGCTTTGAGAGCTGCTAAAAATGTTCTGAACTCATAACGGCTATGGTCAAGGCTGGCGAGTTGGCCTAGGAGCAACTATCTGTCAAGATATATCTGGGCAGAGAGAGGCAAGAGGTTGGTGAGCAGATAGACTATCTCGTCAGCAGCTGATTTTGGCACTCCAAGTACTTGCTTGAAGAGATAGGACTGTGCCCCATCCAACTTCTGCAGCATCAATTTTGTGAATTTAGTGGTCGATGAGCCATGCAACATTCTCGGGATACAAAAAAATCCTCCATAACTGGGATACAAGTGTAGGAATAAGCCCTCCCGTATAAGTTCCAGAGCCAGTCAAGGCATAAAAAGTACGGAGACCAGTTCCAATGATGTTGTCTGTAGGATCATACCGTGAGCCTGATTTAATGACCCCAAGATGAGGATGACTGGATTTCTCCTCAACAATGAATCCATTGACACACCAAGATGATCTCTTACTTTTGCTTAGCATTGTTGATAGCAATCACTGCACTTTTGGAGGGATTAATTTTGTAATGCCAATACTCCGCGTAGTTGAAGGTGGCCTCTAACATCTGTTGTAGCTGATCTGGAGAGTTAGCGATGAGTGCTACATCATCAGCAAGAACTACCACACCCGAGAAACGGCCGTCTATTGAGCATCCAAGATTCTTCTCTCTTAGCTCCTTTATCAAGTCATCAACGAATGTAGTGTAGAGTAATGGAGACAAGACCCCGCCTTGTCTTACACCTTGGGTGACAGGGATCGGGTAGCGATGTAGTAAGGGAGTCCCTAACGTTAGGTGATGCTGTAAAAAGTAGGGCCTGAAAAGTATGGGCCTAGCCTGACCAGCTAATCTTTCATGTAAATTATCACATAGCAAGACTTGCATATTTCCTCATTTTGATACTCTTCCCATGAATTGCTGTTTCATTATCACATAAACAGCAAAATTCCTTTCAAAATTTCAAGTAAGAGCAACGAGCAACTTACTTTTAAAAAGCATGATGTTGTAACATCATAGTCATACTCATAGCACTATAGCAGTAGTTCTAACCTCGAGTTTGGAAATCATAATCCTTCCTGTTTTTTTGTTTTTTTTTTAACAGCATTTGACCTGACGTATTGGAGGCAGTAACCACTTCACACAAAGCCTCAAAGGTGACATCTTGGTGGTAGAAAATCACATCTTCCCTCCCAGTGTCTAGAAGGAGACCATCATGCCACTCATGAGGAGAAATGGAGTCGGAGTGGCTGCACAGGTAAACCTACCGACCAGTGCGACTTCTGTCCATGTATAAGGTAGCTTTAATGAGTTAAGGTACAAACCAGAACATGACCAAGAAAGTTTCGTTAAGATTTGATAAATTGAAGGAAGTTATGGATCTTTACGGCTTGAATACGAATAGACATGTGTACTTTAAGTCTAGGCCTTGGTCTTTTGAATGCGTAACATCGCTGTGCCACACAAACACCCAATACTGAAGTTCATGATTGACACTCTCATGTGCAGGGGACACATATTTTGCTCTTGTTTGAGATCATGCACTGAAATCAAACCATAGTTTGGATAAATGAACAATTTTTCACATGTATTGTTTCAACCTGATGTTATTTCCGTGACATTTGCTTCTGTGACAGTTGCTCCATGATATATCTGCACGCTAAGCCAAACATACATTGTAAATCCTACCAACACTCAAAGTCCTGATCCTAATCCTCACATCAAACTAAACTTAAAGCCCTATCACAACCCTAACCGTAAGTGCTTGGAAATTAAAATAAGACCAGAGCAATTGTCACAGGAGCAAATGTGTTACTTATAAGTATGTGATTATTTCTGTCATGGTGTCCTTGCATCTAGTATTGAAATCTGTATATTTGACCCTTCAGATCCGAGAAGACAAGACACAGATTGTCACTCGAGCCAAGAGGAAATCAAGCGAATTGGGCCATAACGTCCAGGCACCGAATAAGAAGAGAGCAGCCTTCGGTGACATCACTAATGTAAGTTATGATTTCAGGGAATCCAGCATGGTGGAGTAGCGTGTGAATGGATTTCTGTTGATGTTAAAGTTATGATAACATGTCTGCATTCTGTGACATTTTGAAAAAAACATCCATAATCTATACTATAATTGTGCCTGTATGAGGGACATAGACCATCTGCTCACATGCATGTGTATTGGGGAATTCTAAATTATGAATGAACCAAAAGTGGACATCATGTGTGACTGAATTGCTCTGGGTACCATTTCATGAAAGTTGTCAGCCCTGACAAGTTGTCATTCTTCGACAGTTACCATAGTAATAGTCAGTGACCAGAGCTTCTCAGCCAATCGAAAGAAAGGATTTTACTGACACTCTCAAAGAATGACAACTTGTCAGGCTGACAACTTTCATGAAACAGTGCCCAGGAGTATAACATAATCTCTGGAGATGCCGTTATTGAATATTCCTGTGAACTTTGAGGTCATTGTGAGTACAATGAGTTATTGTGACAACTTAAAGTCTGAGGGTGTGACACAACTTGGTGCATTGTGTTTTGCAGTCACTTCCCAGAAGATTTGTGCGTCAGTGTGTTGTGTTTGTGTGTGCTTGTGTTTATGTGCTTATGGCATGCATTTATGTGTATGACTGTCTGTCCATCTATCTGTGCACAGGCATTAACAAGCAAGAATGTGCTCGGGCCGGCCAAGAAGGCGTTGACCAAGAAACCTCCGATCAAGTCCTCCATCCCCGTAAAGGCATCGTCCAAGCTGAAGGAGAATGCCACCTCGAGGGAGCAGCGCATCCAGGAGGAGACACAGCGAGCAGTCAAGGAGATTCTGCCTGAAAGTGACAAGCCAGAAACGAGGTGAGATAGAGATGACCGTACAGGCATCTGTGAGGAGGAAGCATGTAGAACACTTAAGTCAAATACCAAAAGCCTGCATGAAACAACTCAAGATCTTGTGTGAAATCACTAGAATTAACGTGCTTGCGTGCTTTTGCTTTGAAACTGTCAGTGCACAACTGTGAAAGCAGGGTGGTCCACGAGGGGTTTCGAGCATGTTGCTGCAACATATTCAAATTCTTGAACAACATCCTCAAAGAGGCAGCAAAATGCCATGCAACATCCTGGAGAATTGGGGACATGCTCAAAATAAGATGCAATCAGACATGTGGAAATAACATGTGCCAAACTTGAGAAACATCAAGCTACCATTGCTACTTAGAAAATGTGTGTCCAAAACATGAGGCAGAACATCGAACGTAAGCAGCACAACGGGAAACATGTCTTGGAATATTGCGAGCTATGTACTCGTGATGTATGCCCGTGCACACAATTTCCGCTATATATTCTCACTTTCAGACCCTGCAATATGCTAAATATTTAAGTTGTGGACCATCGTGATGAAAGAGTCTTCCCTGAAATTCAGAGTCACATTTTTGATTGTTCCAGTCCAAGGTGACAAGTTGATTTTATACTTCATGGGTGCAAAATTGGGAATTAGACCATACAGATGTGTGGCATAATTGGAGCATTTCTTGTACTTTTGCTGCATGTGTGTTGAAGTGTTCATTGTGTACTAATATTGACTGTGTACAAGTGCAGCTGGTTTTTCACCCTTTGAGCAAACCCTATGTCTACAATGTTCTTGCTTCTCTTGAGACTAGCCTTTAGTGGATAAACTCCTCAGCATACCCTCCATCAGTTTCCTTCTCCCAACTGACTTTCAGCTCCGGAAGTTCTCTCTCCGTGGAGGAACTAAATAAGAAGAATCTAGCTCAGGAGTCTCCAGCTACAGAAATCAAAGATGCGGTAAGTATTTTGGTCTGCCATGTCACTCTTGACTGCTGGATATAGATGACAGCTGAAAGGTTGATCTCCTATTGCAGTACTATACATGTTTTTCTGAGCTCTTATTAAATAAAGGTCACAATATCTTCACCGCATGACCATTTGATAATGATCAGTGTTTCCATGCCATGTCTTTACCACTGAGTTGTAACAGAACTAAGTACCTTCACACTTCATACAATGTATCTGTACAAGTGATCCAGTTTAGGGATATAATCCACATGATGAATGGATACTACTGAGAAAGATTATTTTCTCTTTCTATTTCAAAGCACAGTTCAATGTTTGTTGGACATAAACATCATTTTTTCTACAGAAAGAACTGAAACAAGGTACTTCTTTCCTGAGTCACAAAGTTCACAAGGACTGTTGTCTGTGGTAACTACACCAGTGCCTTCAAGCTAGATGAGATAACCTAATAAAGTGTCTATTCCTGCTGATCCTTCACTCTCCAGGTGGCAGCCATCTCCCTGGACTCCATCGAGACCGATGCGGACGAAGATGACGGGGAGAAGGACTACGTCGACATCGATGCAGAAAACGAAGGGGACCCACATCTCGCCCCGACGTACGCAGCACACATCTTCAAGTACCTCAAAGAAAAAGAGGTTGGTCTCTATCACCTACCATAGTGACTCTCAACGCTTGTTCAGGCACGGCAGCATTTCCCGATTGTTAAAAATATTTTATCCATTTTACTTCCTGAAGATCAAATGAGACATTTAAATGCCAGTGCAGTATTGGTAAAACAAAATGGTTATTTGTTTGCATCAAATGTTGTAACAGTTGAGTTTGTATCAACAGTATCCAAATAACTGCATTTTGTTTATTGACCAGGAAACTATGAACAAAATGCCCAATATGTTGCTTGAAGGTTGCATAGTGAAGTAAATGAGGGAGAAAGATTTGCGGTGACACCATGTGTATGTAGTCCTTTACCGGATCGTTGTTTGGCAGAAGAAGAGCCTCTGCAGCATTCATTTCTAGGATCCACCCAAGCCCCCTCTCCTTTACTCTTGAATTTCATCCTTTTTTTTTCTTCTTCTCTTTCGTCTCTTTGTTTTTGTTTTTGTTTTTGTTTTTCTCCCCCCCCCCCCCCCTCCCTTCTCTCAACATGGTCTCATCTCTCCTCGACTTACCTTTCCTTCGCAGGATTATTCATCCTTTCTCCATTGATTCCGCATTCCATAGTCCACATTGTTTGCCGACTTTGTTCCTCTCTTGCTTTCATGAATCTTCACGTCTCTCTCCTATCTCCATGATTTTCCAACTTCACAAATTACTCGAACACAAAAATATCCACTTTTACAGTACTATTCCAGAAATAAATGCACAAAAAAAAAGTATTCAATAGCCTTACCACCTCTTGTCTCTTTCACCTCAAGGAATCAAACAAGATCGAAGACTACTTTGACCGGCAAACAGACATATCCCGCCACATGAGGGCGGTGCTCGTGGACTGGCTGGTCGAGGTGCAGGAGAACTTTGAGCTGAATCACGAGACGCTGTACCTAGCGGTCAAGCTGACCGACATGTACCTGGCCAGGGCCACGATATCGAAGGACCTTCTGCAGCTTCTTGGTGCTACCTCACTCTTCATCGCCTGCAAATACGACGTAAGTCGTCGGGGCGATTGTTGCATTCGATGATTGAATGATTCTTTGTGTGTTGCCAGGGAATAAATTTCCTGGTGTTGCATCGCAGTTTGCTGTGCTTTTTTTATCACTTTGTGTAGCAAAGCCAACTTCAAATAACTCTGAAGAAGGAAGAAGCCTTTCTAGACAAAACTCAGCCTTCCACAGAAGTCAGACTTATTTTGAATGAGGTATCTTCAGCTGCAATTTCAATATATGTCTCATATTTGCCCCATCCCCCCCCCCCAAAAAAAAGAGAAGACATTGCTAATAATGTAATGACCATCCTGCATCAAAGTGCATGGAAAATGTACACAATGTATCCTGTTACAGTACCTGTACATGCTTATTGCCATATTTTTGGACTTTTTCTTCATTGATTTGTCTTGCAGGAGCGAATTCCTCCAGCCCTCGACGACTTCCTGTACATCTGTGATGATGCCTACTCCAGGGACCAGTTCACCAGCATGGAGAGAAAAATCCTCAAGAAGGTCAACTTCAACCTGGGCGTACCCCTCTCTTACCGCTTCCTCAGGAGATACGCAAAGGTACCCACCAGAGAGGCTACTGAGCAATGCCTTTTTATCTTGTTGAGATTTTATCTGACCAGTGAAAAAAAAAAGAAGCATTTTCATGGAATGCATAATTTGGCCTGATGAAAAAATCAGCAGAGTACAGTGTTCTCAGATCACGATTTTCTACGATGGTATAATTCCTTCTAAAAATCTAATAGCTTCATTGCAAAGAATCTTGCAATCCCTAGATGAAAACAGTTATAACTTTACTTACAAGTTGGATTGACATCCCTGTTGTCTATTTTGTTTCTTTGTATATTCTTCCAGAAAATTGACGAATCAGTTCGTGAATGAAGTATATTAAGTGACTGTCTGTACATTGATTCAAACATACCATTATCTCCTGAGCACTGTACCCTCTATCAGTTTCCTCTTTAATACAGATGTAGAAAAAAAGGGGGTAAATGAAAGAAAGATATTATTCAGAGGGGTGAAGGCTCAGGTTTGGGTTTCTTCAGTTTGTCTCCCTCTACAAATGAAAATTTGTTAAGATCGCAAAAGGGTATTGTTTCTTGACACTGCCTCCATTGGTGTAGAGGGACTGGAGCGTAGGTAGACTATGTGTTTCAAAGGTTTGCCTGACGTTGGAGATATTTGGGAGTCAGATATGTGCAGCTTTACAAGTAGTGCACATATAAGAATCTCAACTGGAGATTAACATTTGACAGTGAGTGTACAATTTAGTGCTCATACATATGTATGGGCATTTTTGAATGTCCCTCATTTTGAAAAAAATGAATGTTTGTAGCAGTGACTTTAATGACTGAAGTACTGGTGTTTCATTGTTTGGTTCCGCCCTGCCCCGCCCTTCTCCCCCAGTGCGCTCACACTACCCTCGAGACCCTGACCCTGGCCCGTTTCATCCTGGAGACCTCCCTCATGGACAGCACCTTCATCACGGTAGCAGACTCCCTCCTGGCCGCCTCGGCCCTGAGACTTGCATTCCGCATGAAGGGCAGTGGAGAGTGGGTATGTATGGCAGATGCTCTTTTGGCTGTAGAGAGGTGTGCAGGTGTTCAGGTTTTTTTGGTTGCCTTGCTAGTTTTGAAACAGCTTCAGTACACTGCAATTAAATTTTTGTAATTTGGTTATTATTTTTTTGTGTGTAAAGTACATACAATCATGGAGTTATGGAAATTTGCATGATCAACTTCTAAGGAAGAAATTCCATCAGTTTCTCTTGAAATAGAATTACATAAGATAAAATACTGTTAACCCTATTCTAACTGGGCTATTTGAGACCAAGTTTTTACTGAGGGGGGGGGGGGGTGGTTTACTGAGGGGGATCAATTTGACCCCCCCTTCAGATGTCGGCCACCAATCACGCTATCGCCGCGAAATTTTGCCTGAAGATAGAGCTGGATGTCAACTACAAGATTACATGGTCATACAATAGAAAAATATTGCCTTTCTATTTTTAATAAATTAATTATGCAAATATGTGCATGAAATCATATTTTCACCTATAACTCCATTAAAAAGACTGGAGGATTGCTAAATTTTTGTGTCAGAATTCCCCATGACACATCAAACAATTTTTGTATAAAAAAATAGCACAATCGATTTTGTTTTTTTATTGTTTTATTAATTTCTTATGTATTTTACTGTTTTTTCGACCTTTTGTTTTCCATTGTTTTTTATGCCTCCGCAACGAAGTGGCCGGAGGCATTATGTTTTCGGGTCGTCCGTCCGTCCCGTTTTGTTTTTGTCGATATCTCAAGAACCGTGTGGTGGTTTTACATCAAACTTGGTATGAGGGTATATCCTTGGGGGATAATGCTTTGTGTGGATTTTAGGGTCACAGGGTCAAAGGTCAAAGGTCACAGGTTATTTTGTGAAAAAAATTGAAATTTCATGTTTTTTTCCATATCTCGCAAATGGTTCAAGGTATCTTCATGGAACTTAGTATATATGCTTGTACCGATGGGCAGTGATTATCTAGGGAAGTTGGGGGTCATGGGTCAAAGGTCAGGGGGGTCAAAGGTCAAGGTCAACTCCTCAAAATATCACTACTTTCCTTAAAATGCAATATGCCTGAAGGTTTTTTTTTTTTAAACTTGATGTATGGCATGTATTACCCAATATATATTTTGGGGGAAGTTTCTTGCCAAAAGGTCAAAGGTCAAAAGGTAAAAGGTCAAGTGAAAGTGCTAAATTGCACTTTTTCCTCCATATCTCAAAAGTAACTCAAGGTATCATCATGAAACTTACATATTTAAGCATGTTCAACCTAACAGTGATTCTCTTTGGAACTGTGAGGTCAAAGGTCAAAGGCCAGGTTTAGATAATGCTATTTTCCCATTTGATACTGAAATTATACTTTTTCTCAATACCTTGAAAATTACTCAATGCATAAACTTATAAAAGGGTCAAAAGTCAAGTAAAAATCATCAGTTCCCCAAATACCTGCACTCTGACATTTTAATCATTCATCCAATTGAACCTAGTTCTAGGAAAGTGAACATTCAGCACATTTGTGTCAAACCTGTCATTTTAATATTTTGCCAATTGTGTGAAAATGTCATCACACATTGTCAAGACATTGTACTATAGACCTATTAGGAGAACCATGCATTATGGCGGAGGCATATCAGTAGCCGTAGCGATATATCTAGTTTTGCCAAAATTTGTTGCAGGCATTTTTTCAGGCTTATCTACACTAGAATTGATTAATTTCAATGGTTAAAAGTTGAAATAATCTAATTTATATCAATTTAACCAAAAAACACAATTTGCATTGGATTTGCACACGATATCATGAATTTGAGCTGTTTTTTGGTTGACATGCATATGCAAAACATTACGTAACTTCAAAATGGTGTACCCGCATGTCGCAATTTTGGTCTCAAAATATGCGGGAGACTTCAATGAAAAAAGTCGTGAAACGACGAGGCAAAATCTTTGCCCTTTGCCCGTTGCGAAATCGTGGCGCGAAACGTCGAGGGGGGGGGGGGGGTCAAATTGCCCCCCCCCCCCCCCCCCCCCCCCCCCAGTTAGAATAGGGTTAAAGGTGGAAATTTTTGTGTGAATAACTTTGTGCACTTGGCAGGTTAAGGTGAATTTCACATGTTTTAAATTACGTGGAATCAAGATATGAACTATGAATACATAAAGCAAGCAAGAAATTTCGCACAAGTTGCACATAGCGTGAAATGCATGAAAATTTTCACAATGCGAAAATTTCCACTTTTACAGTATACAAATTATAGATTGGCTTGAAAGGGATGGCCTAGTTTTGGTTGAGATGGGGATTCAGCCATTAAGGTTTTATCTTTTTGTGAGCTACTGTAAAACGAGAAATGTTCACGTGCGTTTTAATTTCGCGAAGTTCGCGAGCGCCAAGATTCGCGAAATTTCTTATCTACACTATATGCATTGAACGCAAGTGGCAATTCGCGAAAATTTCGTGCCACGAATATATCATGTTTTACAGTAATTGGAAACCAGTTATATAAGATATGAAAGAGCATACAATTCTAGAGGAATTCAAAGTTTATTTGATGAAAATAGGTTTTTTAAATGGCTGAAATATAAAAAAAGCAAAACAAAGTACAGTGTAGTCTTCATAACATGTGGATCCCACCTTTTATTAAGACCACTTTCTTTGGAGATATCTCAGCCATTTCAAAACTTATATTCATCAAATAAACTTTAATTCCTCTTAGAATTTTATGCTCTTTCATATTTCATATATGTGGTTTGTAATTACTGTAAAACAAGGAATGTTCGTGTGCATTTTAATTTCGCGAATTTTGCGAGCGCCAAGATTCGCGAAATTAAAATGCACGCGAAAATTTTTGTCTACACTATATGCATTGAATGCCAGTGGCATTTCGCGAAAATCTCATGCTGCAAAAAAAGCAGTCGGCTCCAATTCGCGAAAAATTCATACCGCGAATATATTATGTTTTACAGTATCTCACAAGAACTTAATAACTTGAATCCCTATCTCAACCAAAACTATACCATCCTTTTAAGAATTTGATTACGGTATATCCTGAGACCATATCTCATGTCTTGCCATCTGCCCGTCTGACAGGACTCCACCCTGATCCACTACTCTGGCTACCAGGAGGAGGACCTCAAACAGACCATTTTCCAGCTCAACTCGATGCTCAACCGACCAGCCAACAAACAACTTGCCACCATTCGCAACAAATACTCACACCCGTAAGTATTCCTCAGTCCCTCTCTCCTTTGCCCCACATGATTAACAAGCAAAATCCTCTGTGTTTCTTTGTTTGCTTGTTTGTTCATGTGTTTGTTTTAATTTTCCATCTGACAAGATGGCGGGATAGCCCATATTCAGCTGCACTCACTGGTCTCCCCTGGGGGCCAGTTGGATGTTAGGCGAGACCACTTCACTGGGTTATGCACCCTGCTGTTCAAGATGAATGAATGAAGCTGGCTCTGTTACATGCACAGTTGAGTTGAACAAAACTTGAGCAGTGGAATCGTATGAAGTAAAAAGCTCATTTGCCATATTGTTAAAATCAAGAATACAAAAATAGAGATGGACTAAAAAATAAATACTAGCACTGTCATGCTGAATATAGCACCAAACACCAATTATTTGTTTGATTCATTTTTGTTTGTTCGTTTTTTGTGGTTTTTGTGGTGTTTTTTTTTTTTTTTGCTTTTTTTTTTGGGGGGGGGGTATTTTTTAGGACAATCACCTGTACTAGGAATCATATGAACAAGAAAATACAAAAAAAAAAAAAAAAAAAAAAAAAAAATTGACAACAGAACTGTCTGGTATGAATATGATTTAAGAATGATATAAAGTAGGTGACAGGAGGTCAGTTCTTTGATATAATGTATGAGAGGTTTTGTTTTCTACCATAGTTTCTGTCTCTTTCGTTCCATGTCTGTGAAATGTTTCCTGTCTATGAGGATATGGAGTTTTCCTTTGTCTGTCAGTCAGCCGTCTTCTCTTCTTTTTTTTTTCTTCTTTACTTTTATCTCCTAATCTGTCACATCCTGTTATCTTCTTCCTCCTTCAGCACCAGATTTGTTTTCTTTATACTTGTCTCAAGTATGTGGCTATCTACCAACCTTGGGCATAGTAGATTGAGAGCCATTAAAGGACAAGACCACCCACCTTCATATAAATGTGGATTGAGTGAATGCAGCAATATTGTAGAACACATCAGTGAAAGCTTGAGTAAAATTGGACAATCCGTTCGAAAGTTATGAATTTTTGAAGTTTCAGTTCCATGATCACTGGAAGTGAAGACTACTACAGCTTGTGATGTCATGTGTACAATGATATTAAGAACATATAAAGAAAAATCAAACAAATTTTCCCTGTTTCTCGCATAATGAACAAACACTTGACTTGCCTCTTTCGGCAGGCAGGAGGAATAATATTACCCTTAACCCTAAAAAGACTGGGGGGGGGGGGGGGGGGGGGGCTAAAAGGCCCCCCCTCAACATTTCGTGCGATTACTCTGCAACATGCAATGCTCTCACCGCGATGCTCTATGACTTTTTTCTTTCGAGTTTCCCGCACATTTTGACACCAAATTTGTGACGCCCGGGGGTACGGTTCTGAAGTTACATAACTTTATGTACATGCACGTGAGGCCGAAAATGGCTCAAAAAATGTGATTTTGTGTACAAAGTCAATTCAAATTCAGTTTTTTCACATGGTTCATATAAATATGCTTATTTTTACTCTCAATGGCTAAAATTAATTTGTTTTAGGAGTATTATGCTTCAAAAAGTGTCTGCCACAAATTTTGTTAAAAAAACTAACAAAAACAAAAGGTCGAAAAAACAGAGAAATACACAAGAAATTCATAAAACAATAAAATAAATAAGAAATTAATTTTGATACCAAATTTTTTTTCAAGTACATTTGCTAAGAATGCCACAAAGAATAATTAGACCAAAAATGAGCACTTTTGGAGCTTTATTTACTGATTTAGGTTTAAGAGTCTGATTTCTCGCATAAATTAGCATAATTAATCAAAATAACATAAAAAAAGACTACTTTGGAAAATATAAATATACGATCTTGTAGATTACATCGCACACTACCATTGTGCAAATTTCCGCGGCGATCGCGCGATCCACAGCCGAGATCTTAAGGGGGGCCCTTTAGGCCCCCCCAGTCTTTCGAGCTACCAAAATAGCCCAGTCTATATAGGGTTAACATACGTCAGTGACGAGTCGAGGATGTATAAAAATGTTTCCAGACTAAACCGCCTACAGTCATGGTTTAATGAGAAAAATAGTGATATCTCCTTATATTTTAGGCTTTATTGCAAAAAAAAAAAAAAAAAAAAAAAAAAATATATATATATATATATATATATATATATATGTATATATGTGTATATATATATATATGTATGTGTATATATATATATATATATATATATATATATATATATATGGTGGGATGTTTTGTGATACAACTGACCTAAACATATGTATCAAAAGTGATATCTTGAACATTCTTTAAATCACTGCTCCCAATGGTAAACAGGACCTTTAATGTTTGATTATTGGCAGCCCTGCTGATGTCAGAATTCTTCCAACTACAATGGTCTGTGGCAGCGTACTGTAAAATAAAAAAAAAAAAATTTTAATTTCGCGAGAGCCAAGATTCTCAAAAGTAAAATGCTTGCGAAAGTTCTTGTTTACACTGTATGCATTGAATGCCAGTGGCAATTTACAAAAATTTCACACTGCAAGAAAAGCCACCAGCTCCAATCAGTGAAAATTTCGTGCCGCGAATATTTCTTGCTTTGCAGTATTGACAAA
This sequence comes from Diadema antillarum, assembly GCF_040938485.1. NCBI lineage: Eukaryota > Metazoa > Echinodermata > Echinoidea > Diadematoida > Diadematidae > Diadema > Diadema antillarum. The sequence continues at coordinate 865,726 of NW_027271872.1, read as the reverse complement.
TGGTGTATATTCTTTTTACTCCTCCATTGCAGGCTGTTCTACGAGGTGGCAAAGATCCCGGCCTTCGACACGCTAGAGCTATGATCCAAGCAGCTGCGAGATGAAAGAGGTCTTCCCCAAACCTGACACCACTAGGGTCACCGTCTCTGTCAGATAACGCGTGGGATTAGGTCAGCGACTGCCCGCATTGATCTAAAGCCAAAAAAAAATTTTGACGATTGTGCTTGTAGAAGGAGAGACCATGATAGGGCCCCGAGGCATTCAGAACTTGTGCAAGTTTGACAAGTTGATCAGCTAAGTCACAATTCTCCATGTAAGCAGTTTGCGGTCGATTGTCATTTCATGCTGGAAAGGAATCTTCCAAGGTATGGGTGGTTCACAGTCAAATGCATAATGCATGATTGCCTTGATAAACTTTTCTTGTCTGGTGTTGTATCATCAGAGACTCGGAAGCAGTTGCTTTTTCTTCCCCTCCCCAAGAATACACCACTCTACTTCACCAAAATGTGACCCATGACCTTTTGGATGTTGAGAAAGTTCAGAGCTTTGGTAGCTTTTGAAGGACTGTTGCCATTGAGATTGCAATTACACTATGCATGTGTCTCTGTAAAAATCTTTCTTTTTTAGTCAAGTCTGTGAAAAAAAAAATGATTTTATGGAATGAATGGTTGAATGTTTCCCTCCCCTCCCCCATTTTACCACTTTTAGTTATATTTTCTATTCAATGTAATTATTATTTTTCTATATATGAAGAAATCCTGTGTGCAGATTGGAAAATTACTTCATCATGAACTTTAAAACTTCTAAGCCAAGTATTATGCCATATGCCATTTGTTTTTTAAAGACCATAAGAAATTGAGTTAGGACATCATGTCCAAATGATATTGATGTAATTTATCATGTGCTGTGATTTGTTTTATCGGCGAAATCAATCATAGCCTAATAGTTTGGGGGTTTTAATCTGTTTTGCATTTACAGGTGGATTATTATTGTTAGGGTTTTTTTTGTTTTGTTTTTTTAACGCAGTGCAAAGAAGACATCAATCCTTTGCTATCATGGTTTCATGGGCACATCTATTCCAAATACCACATACTTTGTAACTTTCATTAATAAACTACAAGATTGCCTCTACAAAATCATTCTTTACGGCAATGGCATATTTTGTCAGCCAGCTGTTACTGAGGTTTCAGCACAGTGCAGATGATTGTAATAAAAAGTGGTCATGTGCATCACATTCATCAAACTTTGTCCTTTTAATCGCTGACCAACATTGTGGTCTACGTGCACTTCTGAATGAATTATGTCATCCTGTCACTTGTGAATGAATTGGTGACATTAGACAAGAAAAATTGTTAATCATAGTAACTAGTGTTGGTTCCATTGTCCACCTTCCTCTTCAAATTAATTATGTCTCCTGACAAAACTTTCCTGGTTGAAACAGAGATGGACCAGTGTTAAAACCGGAATGTTCACTTCTAACACTGGCCCAGTGCTGGTGGAGAACATGGAGATACTCGAATAACAATTGCATTCGTCCAATGTTGAGAAATTATTTTATCTTGTCACCTAGTGTGGCAAAAACTTGTGTGTACGTGTATATATGTAATTTTGTGGTGTGCAAAGCTGCTATACACTTGTAGATGTCATAGAAAAATACTGAAGTTTCGTAAAACACTGTATATCCTCAAACACAAGATAGTATTTTATGGGATAGTCTCATGTGTCAACAAGTTTTTGTATATACAATGTATATTCTTTGATTGTGTACAACTATGTCATGATTGAATGGTCTGCCTGGAAAAAGGACTGAACTGCACAATGTCCAAAAGGGTTTTCACTTTATACAGGATTGCGTACAACTATTAAAACTCAGATTATTGCAAACACACTTAACAGTGTGTTCCATACAGACAAATCCAACTGAAATGTGGAAATATAGGTTGCATAGACCCTTTTTCACAGGGAACAGTTCCACCTTGGCCTACTTTGCATGGCATGCTACATTTTCAATGCAGGTGCTACAAACACACTATGTTCTTCACTGTGCACCTGACTCTATCAGTGCTCCGTGTGCTACACCTTGGTGCAACCTACTCCGGTATAGGTCCTCGTGTACAGCATCATAAAATACTCGAGACTTTCACGAATGTAAAACATGTACATATGTATGATATTAAAGACCTACGTATCTACAGGTTGGGTGTAAATGTAACTGTGGCAGCGACGCTATGTGTCAGATACATTGGTATTCACATTTTCAATGAAAATTCATTGTAGAATCTCAAACCTATGCAATTAATGTTATAATGACTTTGAATTAAAAAAATAACAATAACAACAACAATAACAAAAATGTGTTCCCCAATGCATGGAGCAATTTAAGATCAATATTTTTTTTGTTTCCAGTACATGACACTGTGCATTGGAATACAGATGATGTAAGTAAATTAAATTTAAACAACAATGACAAAATCTTTTCTGTGCATAATTTCTGTTGCAGCTTGTATCCATTACACATATGATGATAATATGACCAAGCTGTCATTTTTTCTGGGTGAAAATGTACCCACATGGATGGGGCTATGACATTGGTAGAATGTGTGATCTGTGGTTTGGTCCAACTTCATATCGGAAGTCACTTATTTAGCAGAATGATATCATCTGTCTATGGTCGATATTGCCCATATCACATATAATATTTTCAGAACTCTGATGTAAAATACTACTACTAGTATTCTGTCATAATCTCCACATAACATATCATTTTTTTCAGCTGTTTTATGTTTTACAAGAAGAATCCATAGTATTTGGGTTTTAGGTCTTAAAACAACAAAGGACTACCACTGTTGTATTTTTTTTAATCATCTCCAGTGGTCCAAGTCACCAACTTTTATGCAATGTTCTTACTTGTACATAAATCTCATTGCCCGAAAGTAATCCCCGAATTTTTCAAGCGAGAGCTACACAACTCTTTGAGCAAACAATCGAGCCAGGAAAGTTGTGTGAAAACTGCACAATGGCTCACAATTACCAATCATGAGCAAAATCTGAGGGTTTGTTTTTTGGTTTTTGGGTTTTTTTTGGCAAGAAACCAGTGTTGCCGATATGAGTTCCATAGTATTTCATGAGAATTCTCATTCACACAAACCATATATTGGAAAAAAAAATCCTCCATAAATAGATTTAAAAAATGAAGAAAAAATAACCTAAAAGGTGCAAAAAGTCTCTGAAAACAAAAGCCAAACCACAGAATTTCACTGGTCAACAAGTGTTTCACTTTGTGTGATTTATAAACAACCCCCCAAGAAAAAAAAAAAAATGGAATTCTATTTCACAAATGTCATGAAGTGTCCCTATTGTTTCTTCCAAAGCAAAACTCCAATGAGTTATGAAGTGCCAAATGCAACAAAATGTCAGTATCTCATAATACCAGAAGTTTCCATAACCACAAGCCCTGACGTTGACTCTAAGCATTTTCTATTCTTACATGTGCAACTTTTTTATTGTTTTTTAAGGAAAACAGTCAAAGTGAATAAATTGTGTCTGATACCACTGGATATTTTTTTTTTTCACATTGTTTGATGTAACTGTCATGTGCATTACGATGTGATCATTATGTTTGTGTGTGCATTAAATAAGTTGCTGACTCTGTGAGTAAGTTTACAATACACTACAGTCATCCTCACCAAAGTTGACCTCGCTCAAGTCGGAAAATTGGCCATGTTGAAAACTTCTACCAGATGGATGATTATAAAAAATGAGTTGATTTTGATTGTTGAGGCGAAATTCACGTAAGTTGAAGGATTTTCTCAGAACCCTTTGGATTCGACTCGGGCAAGTTGCCTCATTCATGGAAGATACCCATTCCTTATGTTTGTGTGTAACTACATATGTGTGTGTGTGTGTGTGTGTGTCTGCATAGATTGCTGAAATGTTGAGCTGTAAGAAATTGGCCAAAGAATTCAAGGGACTTTTGCATTGATGATCTTGCTCAAGTCTTAATCTTGGATGTTGATAAAGATTTCTTAAAGGGGAAGTCCATTAGTAAAATCAGTTTTGTGTGAATTGACTCATAAAACTGAGAGTAATGGGATAGTTTGATTTTTAGTAAATTCTGATCAAAACTAAGAAAGTTCTGATTTTTTTTAAAAGTCTTTATCATTGAAGCACAAATTGGCAACTCTGTTACGTAGCTTGTGAGCTCACTTTCAAGTCGCTTTGCACGTCAAATACCGTCAAATCTCTCATTGTGCGTGCAAGGATGGCGTAGAAAAGTTCTTTTACAATGATTATGTACCCGTAATGGGTTCATGTACAATTGGAAATTCATTCAATGGGCCGGCATTATCATTTCTTCAGTAGACAGAGCAAATGGCAATTTGTGTTTGATTGGTAAGAACTTCAACAACTTTCTCAGTTTTCATCAGATTTTTTTGTGACATTTTCATTGTCCTGTTCCTCTCATTTTTTTTTCTGCTTCTATTCACTCAAGTTACTTTTCAGGATATAGAATTCCCTTTTGAGGTCATATCACAATATTATAGGTAGGCCTATATATCAGGCATGATAGAAAATTTTTCTATCTTGGTTCAGCCTGGATATAAGCTGACATTTAAGAGTGCTCGAGTTTTTCATAATTTCTTAGCAGGTTGCTTCAACTGCACCAGACATAGCAGGGACTGATACCATAACAACTATTTAGCCACAGTTTTTTTTTTCTCTCAAATTCATGTGAATAAATGGCTTTGATTACGGGGTGTTTTTACATAATGTTTTTAATATCTTTGTTATGTCTGACGTGTACAAAGTGAGTGAAATGAAATTCTGCCCACAATAAAGTACAGGGTACAACTTAGTACTGTGAAATATAATATGTATATATGCAGGCAGCAACAATAATCTATATGTGCACTACGCAATTTTTTAAGTTTTCCAAGTTTTCATTCACTTCTTTCGTCATTTAGAAAATTAATAAAAAAGCAGCTCGATTCCAAGCTTAGCATACCATCAGTATCTGATATGAATGCATGTCATGCTGATGTGAATTCATTCTGGTGCTATCTTACTAAAAAGATAAATGATAATAATTTATTCTGATTATCACCCTACAGGTGCTTATGTGAATGATGTTGTATTGACTCAGATTTAGGGCTTGGATATACCGCCCTCTTTCGGTACATTTGTGTACATGAAATTATGACTGTGTATGACTCGCTCGGTAGTGGTGAGAGAAAGTAGACGCCCAACCCTAATCAGCTGGGAGAGTTCTCGGGATAATATTACGGATTTTCCCTTCCATAACGTCGACAATATTTCTTACCAGGTTTGTATATTCATGTGATATTTTAAAGTTTTGAGTTAAATCGTGTTGTTGTTTGCTACAGCGAGAACAATGTTCCGGAACGAACTAGCTTCTCTCGTTCCGTTTGTGTGGTAGTGTCGGTGACTGGCAGGCGCCCACATACAGGATGTCTGACTGTGCCACTGTGTCAAGCGAAGGAAGCTCCAGCGATAGGCACAACACATGTGTGCATTGACAATGGCGATTTCATACAAACGGATCGTGCCGGATACTTCTACACGAACAATTGTGTTTTGCTTCATGTAACGCTCGGTTCTTTATTGCATTTTTATTCCTTACCACAGGCCTGGGAAGAAAACGACTTACGAGTCGGTATGATGTTCGTAGTTTCTATTCCAGTATAGATCTATACCCCAGAGACAGCGACAGAGCTGAGTAATAATTGAGGGGGTCAGACCATTTGTTGATAGCAGTATACTATAGGACCCTATGTCTGTAACTGCACTGATGCAGTGATGGTGTGTGTGTGTGCCCCTGCATGTTGTTCTTTTGACAGAGCAGAACAGAGCTCAGTTTTTTGACATTCCATTGGTAACCTTAGATAAAAAATGCACTGCTTGTTGTTTGTGAATTGTGATAATGCTGAGATGAACAAAACTTTCGCATTGAAAATAGATCTACAGTATTATGATTCAAAATAAAAGTTAGGACCGGTATTACGGGTACTTATATTATAATTGTAGTTGTATACCATTGCCATTTGACTGTTCTAGGGCCTACACATAGTTAACTTTATAGTTAATTCAGTGATAGAAATTTCTAGATCTCTATAGAGACATCTATGTAAGATTCTAACATTAGATTTCAAGTGGTGCAAAACATTATTTGCATGCTGAAAGTGAAAAGGGCATGGGCACCAAGTGTTGCAACGATATTGGCCAGGCGGGGGGTCACTCTCACACAAATGTGCTATCACCTCAGTGTATCACTTTAACATACCAGTATCCAAACACATCAGAAATGGACCCTGATTGATAATAATTATGGCACTTCAACCATGCACCCCTCAATGGCATCACACCTTATTATAACAGAGACTCCAACTCTCCCGTTTTCGACAGGAGATCTCCAGCCGAAAACCCATTTTTGCAAAATCTCCCGTTCTCCCGATTGAAATTTAATTTCTCCCTCCCTGGCGCTGTGTCTCCCGTTGGAAAGGATTTCTTACTTATTGCTATTGTACGTGTATGTTGACAAAATATTAGCACCAGAGAGCATCTAGAACCCTAGGAACTTTGCGCTTCGCACACATCAACTTGGAGTTTCCCGTTTGCTAGGGGTTTCAGGCGGGAGAATCTCCAGATCAGAAGGTGCTTTGGGTTGGAGTCTCTGTTGTAAATATACCACAGATGTACAGTTGTATCACGAGGGTCAGGATGTCGTGGTCACATCTACAATAATGTATACGCATGCACCTTATTAAAAGGGTGTACAATACTACGTTGGGTGTCCAGCACATTGACACCCTATTAACCTCATGTTTTTCTATCAATAGTCTATCAATAGATACTTAAAATATCTCGCAGTTTGCCTGAAATTTTACTCGTATGTAGCGAAAATACTCTGAATTCACAAGAACACATTGAAAATGTGATTTGCGGTACATGCTCCAAGATATAACTGGTTTGAACGCGTGGGTTGTTATTTTGACGCGCTCAGTTGCGCCGTATTTTGAAACCAACACCCACCCCTACCCTCTATTGACAGTACATGTGAAATGCATACCTGTACCTAATGCTTTTCCTATAATGCATTTATAATCTACAGTGTCATTGTTTTTGCTGTTGATCTTGCTTATTATCGGGTTTTTCAGTAATATTTGGACATCTTCAAATCCCCAGTTAAGAATGCAAACCACTGCGCATATTCGCATGCGTAAAAGTTTGTTCTTTATGTGCAATAGGGGTGTCAGTTTCAGTGTACACTGTTGATGTGTTGGACACCTACATTATGTACTAAACCAACAGCAAATTTATGTATAATCTCCCAAGTGGCAATTTTCATTTTTGAAGAAAACTGCCTCATTCGCAACATGCATGTACAGTGTATCTGTACATCACTCAAAATTAAAAATCTTTTCAGGCATTGATTATAAATTCTATGTGATGACAAAGTTAGGGATGATTGAGTTTTTGTTTGTTAGTGTTTTTTTTTCCTACTAAAAGAGGTGATGGGACCCACTTACTTGTCAGGGAGATTTGCTAAAATTTAGGAAGAATGTTCCCTACACTGGAATACAATCTCCAAAGTAAACACTGTTTGTATGATGATTCTGCCCATACAATGTACAATGTAGGCCTACATTGTGGCTTTATTTTCTCAGTTTTCTGCAGTCTTTCATTTGTGTGTCAACAGCAATTGTATGACAAAAATGATACAAGGTAGAATTGAGTATTTATCATATTGCATGAATTCGCATGAACGAAGAATTTGCTGTGATGACTGTAAGGACAATTTTTTTCCCAAACTGATTGACCAATATCAAATGATACATTCATGATAACATGGCAGTTGAATACAGAAGATGTGTTGGCTAAACTACTGCTGTAGCAATTGTTCGTATGCTCTTTTCCAGATCACACAATCAGGAATACATTTGTACATTGCCATGCTTTAACAAGTGTATTCTCAAGCATGATATACACTGTAGGTTGTAAAATGGAATCAGAATTATGCTTGGCTATTCAGGGTAGCATACAACCTACAGTACTGTCCAGTAATGTACCATAGGCCATTTACAATTACCGGTAACTTGTACAGGTAGGTGTTACATTAGAAAATGTGTACAGTGGGTAGTTGTGTGCGCTTACTGCACATCTGCAAAAGTTTGTTCACATACAGACTTGGTATGGCATGCTGGCACCTTTACACCGCAGTGATGCTATAAAACCATCATCTTTCTGCTGCTTGGCTGCAGTGCAGCATTGCATTTAATAGTACAGTACACCTGTTGCAAACATTCTGTGTAACATTCAAGATACATGTACTTCAAGACAACCTTACCTATCATGTTGTTGTTTAACAATTTATTTGGGGCATTCAAAGAAAATTTCTCAAAATTGGTCTACAAGTGTATGCTGCATGCATACAAGTGTAGGTTGGAAAAAAGCAAGGAGCAGTAACTGTCTTTGGAAATTCATAATATAAATGATGTTTATTCTGGAAAGTGTTAATTCCATGCATCAGGTTTTCCTAGAGAGTTAATCTGGCTATATAGTGGTAATACATAGGGAGATACAAAATGATGTTTTACACAAATGCACTGAGGGACCGTACTGACACATTTAGTATGAGATCAAGTTAGCTCACTTAGCACTTGAATACACATAGATATTTATCCTATGGTACATACATGTATGTACTCATCTTGTTTTTATTTTCTAGGAAGCTGCTAGTGCCCAGAGTCCAAGACTGAAACCAAGTTTTCCAGGACTTACCCATTTTGTGGCAGTGGAGCGTGCGACAAAAGACTGTACCTCAAAATACAGGACAGGAAGACTACATTGGTGCATTGGCTGTTTGCTTCAGGGAAGAGCGCGGATTTTTCACTGGAAGGTAATGGTTGCAATTATCTGTTGGTGCACTTTAAGGAGCTGTGGGTACACTTGTACTTTAAAACTGTGCAAATTTTTGTGCAAGTAATTTTTCGCGCTTTGCCGAGTAAGATGAGTTTTCGGATGTTTTGATTCCGCTGAATCGAGACATTACATACATGAAGTGGTACAGTGTACATATAACAAGCAAAAATATTTGCGTGTATTTACTTCACATTTCAGTTTCTGGTTGTGCAAAATGTGTGAAAACTTCTGCACTGCAAAAATCTCCACTTTTTTTAGTATTCTGTTTTGATTGAATTTAATTGAGTTAAACAAGTGAAATCATCGTAAAATTTTTTCTCGCCAGAAAAATTTGCAAAAAATATTTATGAGTTTGATAATTTCTTATTATAGACTGTTCTTGTGAAAGCACTCATTTCTTTAGTTGGTATTTTGAATGTCTTTATTTTAGATCTGTTCGGAATCAAATACCGTGTATTTAATATTTTCCTTTAAGACATCCTCAGAGTCACGAATAGGAAGGATAAAAGACTAGTCACTGTTATCAACCATCAATCGATTCAATTCAATTCAATTCAATTTTTCCTGTACACTGTACTCTATGTTAAAGCTACATGTACATGTATAATGTGTAGGTATGAACAACTTTGAATCACAGCATAATTCTTAAGAAGGGAGGACATTGTAGATCTTAATATTTAGCCTGTATATCGGGTATACAAAGGCCTTTGCTTATCATTTGCTTTTCATGTTGCATGTCGTCATTTGCCTTGTGTTCTTAACATGCTTCCCACCTCGAGACAGTAGGCACAATGAAAACAGTTCATCTGCCAGCAAAGTTCCACAGAAAAATAAACACTGTGTATAATGTAAACACAAAACAACAAGTGTGCCATAGACTTCCTGTTCTGGGCACACTCAGTCAAGGCAAGCCAATGGTCAACGATTGCAATAGAAGGGTAGAGAGTGACTCCATGTGCTTGCCAAGATTTTCGTTTGCAAAAGCAGTAGAATCCAGGCTGCCTATCGCAAGCAGTGCTAGCTCGAAATCTCTCAAAAGTGGTAGCCTACCGCCAAAAGTGGTAGAGTTGGCAAGTCTATGTGACTGATCAATTCAAAAGGGTATTTTGTGGTACATGGTGATATTGATATGTCATGCTTTTCCTCAAAGGTCAAATTCATATACTGTAACTTCATGCTCAGATTAGCTGGCTTTGTACACAGGAAAAGAATCATGGCATTGAATGTGGTTTTGCATTTTGATACTACATAGGTACGCCCACGTGAATGTATCACATTTCATCTTGCATAAAATTACATGGCAAGTGTAATATGTCATATAATGTGAAGCTTTACATAGTTGTTCTACTACACGAGGGGAATTTGTATGTGTGTCAGTGCGGTCTGGAAGCAGTGCAGAGCAAGCTTTACAATGAAATAAAAAGTCATACACTGTAGCATTGTGATTCACTTTAATTGTAAGAAGTACAGAATTGCCACAAGATTTTTATTTTACTAAATATCAGGGCTCCTTCAGTAATTTTTCCCACAATTGCCCAAAAAGACTACAAGAGCGTGTATGAGTAGATCAACACAATGTATTTGTACAGTGTGTAGGCCTTCATACAATGTACAAGTGTTTAAAGGACAACTTCACCCAACGTATGTGTGGATTGAGTGATTGCAACAACATCAGTAGAATACATCACTCATGGTGAAAATTTGAGGAAAATCAGACAATCCGTTCAAAAGCCATGAAGTTTTTGTGCGACAACCATGGCTGGATGTGAAGACTTGTACAGTTTGTGATGTTACGTACAACATACAATGTACATTAATTGTACTTGTACGAAGAACAGTATTTAAAAACAAAACAAAAAGGAAATTCAATGCATTTTCACTTTTCTAGCATACAGAGGGCTTGACTTGCCTCTTTCAGAAAGCAGGGGGAATGATTGTATTAACACATCAAGGGAATGTGTGATTTTCATTAAAAAATGAAATTTGTGGAATTCTCCTTGTATTTTCCTTTAGATATATCATTATATGTGACAGTAGTCTTCTCATCCAGCGATGGCGGCACTGAAACTGTCAAAATTCATAACTTTTGAATGGATTGTATCGTTTTTCTCAAACTTGTACTGATGTGTTCTACTGCATTCACTGAATCAACACATATTTGGGTGAGCTTGTCCTTTAAGTAACAACTTTTTCCATCATCGTCGAAAAGTACATTTTGGACGCTGTGTGGTCAGTTGGCTAAGTGTCAAGTTCGATCCCATTGTACACTAGCCCAATTGGACTATCCCATGTTCTTGAGCAGGCCTATCAGCTTCTGACTGAGCTCAAGTTGGTAAAATCTAATAGCAGGTCATGTTCCCAGGTCAGAGCCTTGACCAACGCCAATACCGGGAGTTCAGGAAGCTGGAGGAATCTGCAAGTTTCCTGTCATTCCTGGGTTATTGTGACAACCCAGATCGTGTCCAGACTGTTTTCGTTCATGCAGTGGTTGTCCTTTCCGCTCAGTATGGCTCTCAAGATCTTTCCTCTTTTTTGTTTTTTTTTTTTAATTGTGATTTATGTACTGTACAGTGTACAGTAGATATCTGGTCCAAAAGGCATTAGTGTGCATGATTAATGGGCCCAACATTTGTCTCTTTTTTTCTTTTTTTTGCCAGAGCTTGAATTTTTTGATGAGAAACAAGTACAAACCAAACAAAGAGATTAAAAGATCATGCATGATACACAAATGGGGAGTGCAATTGTGAGAGACCTGCTTTGCATACAGTACAATATATCATTTTCATTTCTCAACAAAGATAAAATAAGACCACTTGCACTCAGTATGAAACCAAGTATCACATACATTGCACTCATGATCACATTTGTTTTGTTTTGTTTTTTGTACCCACATCAACTTTCACAAGTTCTTGTATTACAGTGAACTGTGTATGGTCAATATTGCTTCAAGAATGTGATACAACAATGTAGTGTTTGTAGCATGCAGACTGTTGCCAAATGTAAAAATGAGGAAATATATAATTTTCAAACATTGCATACGTGTATTGCAAGAACTTTCCAGTCCAGTGAAGCTCCCAGCCCTGAATTGCAGGTTATAATCACAATATGAAAATTGGGTGTTGTGTTTTATTGATGTGTCCTTAAAAAAGCACGCATTACCGTTTTCCATTTCCTCACACAGGAAAGGATAGTATTACAGGGGTGTATCACACTTTTCCAATTACCGTGGATTCCATTGTACTCTTCAAGACGAGTACATTGTACACAGTTGATGGTGACTGCAACCATTCTCATTTCTTTGTGACTGGAAAGTTTGAAGCCTCCACAAGGTGGCATACATGTACAGTAATTTTGCCATCAGAGATTCAACTGAAATATTTTGTCACTGCCTACATTAGTGACCATGCTTTGATTGATTTGCAGGGCTGCCAACACTGGAAACTAGTTGAGAGTGAGACTCCCATTGATAGGCCAATGCTATAATTTAGGAGTCAAAATGAGTGAGATCAATAGAAATGCATGCAAATAAAATAAAGTTTTAGAGTGAGAAAGGACCAAAATGCGTGAGAGTTGGCAACCCTGGATTTGGGGCGGGGGAGATGAGACTTGTCTTGTTCCACTTTGAGACTATGTGTACATTGAAACATTGATAATCTTGATTTACTCTTAAGTATAAAGTAAATTACATGATGATGACAGTCATCATTTAATTTCATTTATTTAATTTCCAACAACAAAATTATTTACATATACCTACAATTGTTAGGAACACAAAATCAGTACGATATTGTAACAAAGGGAAATACAGTGCACTCCAGTTTTAATGAACATGGTTGTAATGAAATTTGGGAAACAAGGAAGTAGGATTCAGGGCCCAAAATTGTCAGTAAGGGTGCGTCTGAGCGCTCTAAAGCGAACCAAAGCGAACTGAATCAAAGCGTATCGTACCGAACTGTGCCAAATTTGAAGCGTTCGAGCGCTTTGTCAAGAAAGCATACCTCACAAGTTATTTAGAAAAGGTCACACATTTTGTAGCAAGAATCTCATCCACCTGACGCTTGAACTACTTGCAGCTGTCCCGAACAAAGAGAATGTCTTAGCATTGTGACGTATGAGATATGCGCATGCTTTACAGCGAACTTTTGGTACGCTTTGGTACGCTTTTGGAGCACATCGGGAAGTGGTCCACTTTTGGCTCAGTACAGTACAGTACACTTTAGGAGCGTTCAAGCGCTCCTCTGGCGCGGGTACGGTACGCTACAGTTCGCTTTAGGAGAGCGCTCAAACGCACCCATTGATACATTGTATCTTTAAAAAATGCACTTTATTTGTTGGGATATCCATATGGCCACTAAATTTCAATGTAATGAAAGAAAACTGCCGGCCCCGAGGACTTTGTTAATGGGAGTTGCCAATACTATGAACTACAATGAATGCTGTGACTTTAATGATCATTGAAGCTGCCTCATAAGAAATAAGTACCAAGTTGACGGTTGTTGCAATTCGTTGCAATTCGCAAGGACGGTTGTTGCAATTCGAGGAGTGGGCTTTAAATTGGCAACAGTCTATACCCATGAAACTATGTGTAGCGATACTACACAATACATGTACATGTTCAGTTTTACATAAAATTACATTGATTTCCAAATTGGTTTTATTTGCCACCGTTTGCACAAACTTTTTGATGGCAAAAAAAAAAAAAAAAAAATCACTCGGTTTCAAATGCAGCACTTTGAATCCCCAAATTAATGCCTAAACAATGTGACTGGAGCCTGACCCTGTGCACCAGAGTGTGTGGATCTAGTGTGTTGAGTTACAATTATAGGATTTAAAAAATATTAAGGGTTTAATTGTGGCCATTTGTACACGCTGCATGCAGGGCAAACAGTCGCGAGAGTTAGGGAGAAAAAAATAAAGCGGGATTATTTTTGCATTGCGATTCATGTGTATCATAAGAGTGAGTGATTATTTTGTCCACACACAAGAATTAGCGGTGTGCTCATTGCGTCACAAAAATTGCTTGTCAAAAACTTTAATTTGGGGTGTTTGTTAGGCTGCGTTCACACAGAAGTATACGGTATTCGGTATTCGCTATCCGGTATTCGCTATTCGCTATTCGGGCACCCAGTACACCATCACCTGCACCGTCAACTCACCATCCCATGCAGTGAGGATTTCTTCCTCCTACATCCCAGCAAATCTTATTAACAATTTCTAAACTGCATCAGAATGTCAGTCTGCATGCTTATTTTTGCTAAAGGGCAAATCCAGACCAAAATTGTCTTTATTTCAGAAACGAGAGACGGTATACGCTGGAAGAAAATCGAACAAGCTCGATTCCCACTATGCTATACTATTCTATGCTATTCGGTACTTTCGAATAGTGCCCTCCTATGTGAACCGACGTTAGGAAATCCTATCGTTCGATTCAAGCTACATTTGTATTCGCGTGCCCTCGAAAACGAGCCCCGAATACCCGAATAGTATATTGTACTTATGTGAACGCAGCCTTATGGGAGTACTGCATAGGGAGGGATAAGATAGTTGTTTCACAGACTTGTTGCTTCTTCACTTGTCCAGCTCAGCTGTTCGACACGGAAAGTGCCTGGCACTCCCAACTGCACCTTAAAGGGCCTATAGTTAGCTGACCTTTAATAGTCTCTGTAATCAGATTGCTGTGAACAATCACAGTCCTCCTCTATTACCTGGATTTGGGGTTTTATGAATACAGAAAAAAAATAAAAAAAGGTATAGGAATGTTTCTGGTTGATTGAGCCTGTGGACTGGGCTTCAGACCATGCACGATGGGTTTTGAGTCACTGTACATACAGAGTATGAAATCTACACAACACAATATAGAGCTCTGTATTTCACTCTCGCATTAAGCAAGACCTTTCACTGCTGCAGTATGCAGCATTTGATGTTGGATTTAGCAAGGGCACCTCCATGTGATAGAAAAATGGCAGTATTCTCTACAAGATTATTAAAAGTGATTTCACCAAATGCAATGTAGATCTATATTTAAAAGTGAATTAACACATATGCAGTGTGAGAATATTAAGTAGTCTGATGAATGTATTATACTGTATACCTAATAACTTTAATATACATGTGCAAAGAAATTTTCCAATTATTGTTGAAGATTTTTGAACCAAAATATTTGCAATATTTAAAATAATGCTTTTTTTTAGTGATACACACACACACACATACAAGTGTACAGGCATCCCCGCCCTCCTCCCCAGAAAATATGATAACTGTTGTATGTAACAGTTAAGTGCAAAGATTTGTGCTAGCACCAAATACAGTAAGGGATTTTATTTAAATGTCATTACAAACTATAGCTTACATTTTGCATAGTCTGTGGTGCTTTTAACGTAAAACCTTCACTTCCCTTTTCCCCCATTATCTCAAGGATCAAGCGATCGTTTATCCTTTGCCTAGTTAGAAAGTGCAAATTAATACATTGTATCACATTTCAGAAACTTTCAAGGGTGTGAGCCAAGTATTGGAACTCAATCTGGGTGTCATTTATAAACACATTGGCCCAAATTCATGATGGTGGTGTAATCCTGGTTTAAACCTACGTGTTGTAGACCACGGTATAGAATAAGCGTGAAATACTTAGTAAGCGTACCTTTGACATGCGCATATCAATGCACGTTTGTTACTGGACGTCTGTTGGTGTACGCAGTCTGTCAATCGCATTTACTCAAAAGAAAAACTGTGGTTTAAATTTGTACCACCTTTGTGTGAATTCAGGCTGTTTTGTCCAGATGCAACATCATGTGAGCAGTGCAGTACTTTTTGGACCGCTGCTTTGAATTTGAAACTTCACAGTTTGGGATACTGCCAACACACAATTTTGCCTCCTACATATATAGCCAGCCCTGTTTCAGATGCGTTCTTGGATGGCTTGGTAGCAAAGTTGGATCCGGTCTGGGGCTGCATCTTGCTTGCCAGACCAGCTTGTTGAAAATATAAATTGTAATATGGGACTGGGATGAGCTGGGGAAGAAGCACCTCACGTGGTACGGTGGAGCTTGCAAACCAACCAACCCAAGTCACGTTTTTCATCCTGGGGTATTTGTTAAGATTTCTTTGCTTATCATCATGTGACAAGCAACATTGCAGTGTCGCAGTGACAACACATGACTTTAATGGCATCAAATTGGTCTCATTGAAAACCTGTAAACTCAAAATTCAAACCTGGGAAAAGAGTACTTGATAATGATGACGTAGTAATGCTATCTCATAGTATACAAATGACGCACAGGTCTGAGTGCGTCAGTCCGAATTGTGTGCATAAGGTAACTATGGAATGCTTAACCCACGAGGCGAAGCCGAGTGGGTTTAGGCTAAATTCCATAGTTACCGCATGCACACTATATTCCGACTGACGCACGAAAAGACATGTGCGTCATTTGATTTATAGAATGGGTAATTTTCTTGTCAAAAACCCAGTTTTCTATCGTGTTATGCGATGACAAAATTACTGGATGCATTTCCTTTTGGCTTGCCGTAAAGGGCATGCATACCCGTACTAACCGTTTTTACTGGATGCATGGCCAGCCATGCATCAGTTTTTACTGGATGCATGGCCAAGCTGAGTGCGCGAACGCTTGCTTTAGTGCGCGAACCTTTGTTACAAGTACGCGTACTCTTGCTAAGTGCGCGATAACATGTTTACCACTGTGACTCAGCGTGCGGGCAGTAAAAATGAACACATAGCTCTCGACCAATCAGATCGCAGGATTCTCGCTACCCATTCTATAATACATTTGTAACATTGCTATACATTTTATTATTATTATTATTATTATTATTATTATTATTATTATTATTATTATTATTGTTATTGTCATACCTATTATTATTATTGTTGTTGTTATTATTATTGTTATTATTATTATCATTATTGTTATCGTTATCATTATTATTATTGTTATTATTATTATTATTGTTATTATTATTATTATTATTATTATTATTACTACTACTACTACTACTACTATTATTAACATCATTGGCAGTCCCCCAAATTGATTCATTCTTGTAGATACAGTGTACATGTTCGTAGTTGCTGATGGCACTGGTAGTAATGATAAAGAAATGTGTACCGGTAGTTTTCTTGTACATTACATACCACTCATACAATGCAATGTCTGCTATGATAGGAGCTCAGGGTGCTATCCTGTACATACACATACCTTTTTATCGACACTTGCCCAGTCGGGCAGTCAGACTTTCAGATTGTTGCAAAACACTTGCCTAAACATGAATTTTACTTGTCCAAAAAAGCAAGTCCAAAGATTGAAGAAAATGGAAATATATAGATCATCACTGGTAAGTCAAGGGCTTGATAAAACACAATCATTTGAATTTAAACAGCATCGTGGTTCGCACGTATTTAAACACAAACATGGTTCAATCTAGTGTTGTTGTTGCATTGCAGTGGGATTTCTTTGCGCATATGGATGTGTTGGAAAGATGCTGAAGTGAAGTTCTATTGAACTGCATTCACTACACAGTCATGATCTTTGGGCTTCTGTATGGTTGACTTTATAGGTTTGAAGGGGGGGGGGGTGGGGAAAGTGAAAAAAAAGAGATGGCTTCAAAACTTTTTTCTTGCCCGTTCCAAAATACTTGCCCGACTTCAGAGTTTCACTTGCCCCGGGCAATCGGGCAAGTGCTTAATACTACATAGCACTCTTGAGCTGCCAAAGCTTGTATTGCGCTGTGCTGTAATGGTGCAGTGACATTGACTGCACTTATGCAGCCAGCACAGTCCTAGATTCGGTAAGTGCTTTCAGTCAGAAGAGTGCATTTCAAATATTTTGTAAGTGTGTGAAGTGAGCCGCATGTTACGTGCACTAGTTCACTTCATTTGCAAGTCTTTTATGCATGCTCGATTCTAAAGTGCATTCGTGTATCGAAGCTACAGCTTAATATCATGGTACTCTATATAGCTCTCAGCCCACAGCAAATCAAGGAATGCTTCCCCCATTTTGAATAGCCATGGCTGATATAATACAATGGAGAGTTTGTATTCAGCTGTGGGAGCTTGTAATTTCCGCGGTTGTCACACACGTTGTAGGCATGTTCAAGATGGTTTTCCAATATCCTGTCCTTTCTGTATTGAAATAAAATAGTCAACACCAGTACATACATGTGGTTTTGAGATATTACCAAGGCACTTATTCACTGTATCAGAAGAGTATTCCATGCACTGAGCTACAAAATACCTAGTATACTACATGCTGTACATGTGACACATTGGTGAAGTTTATGCACTATACAGTAGATTGAACACTGTTTTGAACATTAAGTTCATGTCCGTACACTGTACATGGTATTCTCCTGTAAGAGACTTCTGGGAATCAGTAGGCCCTATGTGCTGTAATCAACCAGGCCGGTTTTCCCCATCAATCTTCATGGCATGTGCAGGAATTGCGTGCTTTCTTTGACAGGTCAATTTTGATTCGTCAGATGATCGATCACAAGCGCTACCGTACTGGCAAGTACTACACATAGCTGTGCTGACTCCTAACGGATTGAGCAATTCCCACCTCCCTTTAATACATTGCCCTCCCCCTTCAAACGACACACCCACGGTATAAGGCACCGGAGTCTCGGGTCTCAACAATGGAGGGAACTGCCATGGTGCACTCATGACGCCATTGTTAGCCGAAGGTCATGGGTGTAAAATTGAGAGGGCCGGTGCGGCTATTGTTTGGGGGGAAACGTAACTGTGAGCTCAATATCTTTGCCATCCATTGTGCAGTTGTGTCTAGTGCAATTTGTGTAGGTGTCAAAAGCAAATTAGAAGTTCAGTAATTTGGGGAATAGCCTTTACACCCCCTCTCCCACCCCACCCAGGAAGTGAATGTTAGGATTAAAGTTCACCTACTGTAATAAGTTTGTATTGAGTGAATGCAACAATATTTCGTCGGGTGACCGTGCATTGGCCGTTAACGCAATACAAATTGTATTGCATTAATGGCCAATGCACGGGCACCCGACGATTTATAGTAGAACATATCAATGAAGTCTGAGGAAAATTGGACAATCAGTTCAAAAGTTATGAATCTTTGAAATCACAGTGCAACCCCATCGCTGGGATGAGCATACTACAACCATTTTTGACATGACTGCCAGACAGCGGCATATAAAGAAAATATAAAGGAAAATATACATGTACAGAGATGTATTAAAACAGAATACTGTAAAACGAGGAATGTTCGCGTGCATTTTAATCTCGCAAAAGCCAAGATTCGCGAAATTAAAATGCACGTGAAAGTTCTTATCTACACTATACGCATTGAATGTTAGAGGCAACTCGCGAAAATTGCATACCGCAAAAAAGGCCATCGGCTCCAGTTTGCGAAAATTTCATGCTGTGAAAATATGTTTTACAGTATCAGTGCTTATTTCAAGGAGTGAAGAGAACGTACAGTACATGCATCCGTCATGGATGTTTTCTTGTACAGGCTTTCAGATGTTTACAAAAATATATTAATGAAACAGTATTTAGTATAAATTGAACAAACACTTTCTAGTACAGCTGTATGAATGCGGGAATTGGAGCTTTTGAAGGAGTTCAACCTTTTCTGGTGAATGAAAATTGAATATATATCTTTGTTTGAGATGTGTGATACAAATAGACTAGTAAAGCATCTCCCCTCCAATAGGTGTTGTTCTACATACTGTGCCCTTACTTCCACATTTGTCTGCATGTACAGGTGTAGCTGTATGTTCAAAGTCTGATAACTCAACAAACGATACTTTGCTCTTTATAGAGAAAAAAGACAGATGATGTGAATTTTCTACCATGGAAGTAAGTACAGCACATTTCATTCAATTGCATACAATGTGCAATTCTGCGTGATTGATTGCTCCTATTGTTGTACAATTGACAAACCATAATTTCAGATATATTTGTCCGTGCTAGTCCATAAAGTTCAAGCTTGCGACCAAGCGATACCGTCGCTTTTTATCAGTTTCGAGCCAGTGCCCAACACTACTGGGGGACACTCCCCCACGAAGAGGAAGTTGTCGAGTTTTGTTGGCAACATTTGAAACGGGAAATGATCGATCGCTAACCTTGATACTCAGACGTGATGGTGGCCCTCGTGTGTTGTGAGACTTGTACTACTGCAGGGCTGCACACCAACCCACTTTTTTTTACTGGTCTGACCTGTTTGTTGGACCAGGAGGTACCCAGTTTTTCCATTTTTACTTTTCCATTCCTGAAAATGTTACTGACCCAACAGTAATTGACCAGTGCCAATGTACAGCACTGACTATTGTACATGATATATCTCCAATGTCTGAATCAAGAGTGGAGGAAAAAACTCAAATGATCAGTTACAGGGATGGTATAGTTTTGGTTGAGATTTGGTTGAGATTTCCAACTCTTTTTTTTTTTTTTAAAGTAATGAGAAACCTCCTATGAAACATGGAAGAGCATGTAATTCTAAGTGTGATTCAAAGTTTATAAACTTGATGAAAATTGGTTTTGAAATGATTGAGACATCCAAAACAAGAGATCAAAATAAAAGGTGGAACCCACCATTTACTAGTATTGATTTGTTTCACTTTGTTTTTGGATATCTAAGCCATGTCAAAACCAAATTTCATCAATGAACTTTTAATTCCTCTTAGAATTGTATGCTCTTTAATATTCATCTTGTGGTTTCTAATTATATTGCAAAAAGTTAAAACCTGTATTCCCATCTCAACCAAAACTAAATGTATCCACCCCATTCTCCTTCCCACCACACCTCCATACCCCTTTCAAACCCCTTTCACACTAGTGAGTACCTTCTCATGCTAGTGAAACTTTTACTGAGAGCACCTGTACCGGTTACATTGGTCATTTCTTTTGTGTGTGACATACATTTTGTAAGTGTATGAAAATGTATGATTAATGCTGATTTCTCAGCATCTTGCAAGAAACAGTTCTTCATGATTGTCTGCTTAAGGGCAGGGATGCTTTGTGAAAGGCTCCCTCACTGAAAGAGAAGCGAGTGGAGGATTTTTTGCTTGAGATGGTGTCAAAACCGCCAGCGATCGGCATGCCCCGAGCGTGAGGGCCTTGCAAGACCCATCCCAAATTTCTTGGCTCACGGCGTTTTAATTCATACTGAATTTTGCCATCGGCATTTCTTGATGAAAATTAATCACAGCCAATCTGTGGGGCTCAGTTCAAAGAACGATTCTCACCGACGGCTTCTGCGCAAATCTAGCAATTTTGGTCAAAGCGACAAACTGAATCATTCAGTGACGGAATAATTCAGTACGGGTGGTACGCCAGTTCAGCCGCTGCTCGACTCATGAATAATAATCACGTTTGCAGATCCGCAAAATGCCTTCGCATTGATGCTCTCCGCTTTTACTTCTTCCGCTCGTAATGGTTGGTGCCAACAACGGGGTGAAGGCTTTTGACAAAGGCTGAGCTGTTCGCATGCAAACTGACAAATTTGTATTAGGAACTTGTATTTAATTGAAGCCCTCTAGCGGACTTGAAGAAAAGTCATGTTGGTCATTTTGAATGTTACATGAAGCCATTATAGGTGACGAGGATGTAAAACGTGCTAAAAGCAAGATATTGTAAACATCCATTATATGACCTACAGGTGTATAATGTAGCATTGTTTTACTGGGAGATCATATGAAATGTTCTGATGATGAGTTTTTGCATTCAAAAAGCATGACTTCCTTGTTTAAAAAGGAAACCCAAACCTAAAGAGAAGTGTGGATTGAGTGAAAGCAGCAACATTTAATAGCAGAACACATCAGTTGGAATTTGAGGAAAATCGGACAATCTGTTTAAAAGTTACAGATGAATTTTTGAAGTTTCTGCTCAGACACTGTTGAATGAGAAGACTACTACAGCTTGTGATGTCACAAGTGCAGAATGATATAATGAAAATTTAACATACATTGTATTTTCACTTTTTTTGCATGATAAAAAGTGCATGACTTGCCTCTTTCAGAAGGCAGTGAAATGATGAGGATATGTGCATTTTTTCAAAAAATATTAATTTGTGAATTTCTTTTTATATTTTCCTTTTATCATTCTCCGAGTGTGACTTCAAAAACTCATAATTTTTTGAACGGATTGTCCGATTTTCCTCAAACTTTCACTGATGTGTTATATAAGTATTGCTGCATTCGCTCAATTCACGTGTACATGAAGGTAGACTTGTCCTTTAATGACAAATTTATTCTAGTCATTACTGGTCTCATAAATTCAAATCTGACTTCTTTCGAAGCAACTCTTTAGTTCAGGATGTTGATTCTTATTTGATGAAATATATAAGAAAAAAAAACTCTTGCAGAAAAGTCATGTTTGTTTTACACCAAGGTGTATTTATTTAAGCATAATACTCCACTGCACTGGTTTGTGCATGGAAACAGGCAAGTAGGCGATGGATAATGGTAACCAAATAGTCTGCAATACTTTTGAAAGTTGTTCTTGTGGCTGATTGTTGTTGGGTTTGTACACTGTCAAAACAGAAGGAAGTATGGGATTCAAATTTTCTTTAATCATAAGGGCTGTTCTGTGCCGAAGTCTGCCTTTCGATTTAGGTGAACATGCAATTTAATTTGCGCGTGTAATCAGCGACAAGGAAGTGATTGAAATGTGAGATGTGTGAAACTTTCCCGGCCACTTGTAGAAATGAGCATACTTTTTGAGGGCATCTCTAGAGCTACAAGGTTTCAGTGGAAGTGCCAAACAACTTATTGCACAACTGTGCTTTATCATCACGGTTAAAGGTCCCATTTACCTTTGGGATCAGTGATTTCAAAATTTTCAAGATACATTGTATGACATCTAAATGCATATATGTGTAGGTCTGTTGTACCACAAAACATCCTATCATATGCAATTTATGCGTTAAAGCCTAAAATAAAGGAGATATCTGCATTTTTCTCAATAAACTGTAACAGTAGATGGTTTAGTCTGGAAACATTTTTATTATAACTATTGTTCACATTTCTAATGCTGGGTTTTTGTTTCATCTGCAAATGGTAAATGATGCCTTTAAATGTTGAAGTGTCCAGAGAACTTTGGTGCTTTAGTTTCAATAGAAATTCTTTTATCGTGAAGTGGTGTTTAACTTGGGATTCCCCCCCCCCCCCATCTTTCAGCTGTTTGGCATGCTGCTTACTTCTGCTATCTTTATAGTTTTGTAGCATTGATCAATTGATCTACACAGATTGTATGGAACATACATCTAACTTTTGCAACAATCAATTGCCTTTAATGTTTGTGTTTAAATTGTAGATTATCATTCATCAGGGTGTTCTCTGTTGCATTTTTTTTTTTTGTGGGGGGGGGGTAGAAATGCTGCTATATTAAGAACATTATACATCATGATTATTAATGAATTTTTGGCAGTAGAAGTGATTACTTTCTATACTCACTATAAATCAATATGTTTAAAAGTGTTGAATGTGTTGAAAGTCACCATCTTTTGGTCAATGATGGTCACTTTGTAGTTATTATTATTATTATTATTATTATTTTTGATGGGTAGAAGCCAGGTTTGGTATGTGAGGTCAGAGAATGAAACTTAAAACTCTTTCCAATAATTGCAACTGGCAATATTTGCAGATACCACAGCACTGACTAAAATGCTTGTGTTTTTGATTGATAGTAAATTGTAAGTTTGTTGACCAGCTGCCATTCAGGTAGCTGCACATTCCATACAATGCAGTTTTGTCAACATTTGTATTACATACAAAAAACAGAAGAATTGTATCATTGGTCACCACCTGAACATCTTTTTTTTTTTTTTTTTTTGGGGGGGGGGAGGGGGGCAGGAAATGGTTTGTGTTCATTGTTGAAATAAAAAACCCCATAACACTTAAATCCCAGTACCTGCGAAACAGAAGGTCTACATTGTTACATCTGCAGAATTGATATATCTCACACATTTGATATTTCTCACACATTTTATATTATTCTGAAAAAAAGAAAATGCCCCATGTGATCTCAAAGCAATATTTTTTTAAATGTTCTTTTTTTCCTTTATGTCCATTTGTCAACCAAGATGAAAGGAAGTAAAAGATGCTCCATTTATGTGGGGGTGATTCCGTACACCTGCCACAAAAATATTCAAATTGGATTCTGCCATTGTGACTGATCATCATTGTTATCTATTGTGAGACAAGTTCACTCCGAGTTTTAGTCTGTCCATTAGCAAGCAGTGGCACGACATTCACATAATGCGAGTTAGTGTGAGTGAGTAGAGAAGGGCAACATATTCTTTCTATGATTCTAGGTGTTCTGTATTAAATTGGTCCCCGCCCCTGCCCCCTCCCCCCCCCCCCAAAAAAAAAATGGCTTTCTCATGAATGTCATCTGCCTTACTGTTTGTGTATTGGAGCGTGTGGCTCACTAGTGACATCTATACAGATGGTTGGCGAGGTACTACCGTGTCCTTCGCTCCAGTGGTTAAATTGGAGTTTGACAATACTTATCATAAAGGGCACACACACACACACACACACACTAGCACTGATACAAACTCACATGGGGGCGTATGGGGGTGGGGGGAGGGGGTAGATGACTTGGTGTATGTGAATCATCTCATACAGAACTCTGCCTATGGTAGCTACAATTGCACCACAGAAATTGACTCACACAATTACTCGCATTACTCACACCAGCGTGTGGAAAAGAGATCTTAGCAAGAGAGGGATAGTAGAATGTCATGTGAACGCTGCATCCTGGATCATAATGTCCATCTGATCTGATTGATCAGTTTGTGTTGTACCTCCTTAGTGTTACTCTTAATTGCCTGATAGACTATACACATACTTCTGTAGATAGGCTAGTTTCAAGACTTTTTTTTTTACTGCCAATAAATAAATCTCCTGTAGCCAGGTAATAAATTCTCCTTAAGCCTGAAATCGCAACCACTCCTGATAGATAGCTACCATTTTTGTTGTTGTTGCTGTTGCAACACCCTTGCTAATCTACAAATGTCTCTCTGAGTTATTTCTCAACATCTGTACAGTCAGAATTTGACTTAAAGGACAAGTCCACCTTCATATACATGTTGATCGAGTGAATGCAACAATATTAGTAGAACACATCAGTGGAAGTTTGGGGGAAATCAGACAATCCGTTCAAAAATTATGAATTTTTAGAGCATCTGTGTAGTCACTGTTGGATGAGAAGACTACTATTGTGTGTGATGTGGTATGCGTACAGCCATATAAAGAAAATAAAAAGAGAATTTCACAAAACTTTACTTTTTGAATTAAGTGCACATTTCTTGTAACTGACATATGTTAAGGGTGATATTATTCCCCCTGCCTTCTGAAAGAGAGAAGTCAAGTGTTCTTTTGTTATGCGAGAAAAGTGGGAATATTTTGAATTTTCTTTATTCTTTCTTTATATCGTTTATACTCACGTGACATCACAAGCTATAGTAGTCTTCTCATCTAGCCTTGAGTGAGCAGAAACTTCAAAAATTCATAACTTTTGAACGGATTGTCCGATTTTCCTCAAACTCTCGATGATGTGCTCTACTAATATTGCTGCATTCACTCAACCCGTGCATGTCTATGAAGGTGAACTTGTCCTTTAAGGACAGTCATGAATGCAAACTTCAATATTATTTCTTAGAATACAGTGTATATGAAGCTTCACAAGAACGCTCCCACATCTTCCTGTTTGTTTTCTCCCCCTCACTATCAATGGATCATTCTCCCCCTCACTATCAATGGATCATTCTGGCTTTCACCTTCACATGATGAAGTAAAAACCCAGCCTTAGTGCTTCAAAATAGTTCTAAAATGTGAGTTAGGGATAGAAACAACCAATGTAAAAATGTGAAACTGTATGTAATCAATGTTAAGTATTGTTAGATTCTATACAAAATGTGAACAATAGTTATAATGAAATTGTTCCTATTGTAGAATAAGCCATCCACAGTTATGGTTCATTGAGAAAAATAGTAATACCTCCTTCTGTTTTAGGCTTCATTGCAAAATATTCGTATGTGGTAGGATGTTTTGTGATACAACTGACCTATAGGGCCTACATACAAATGTATGCATCAAATGTGATAACTTGAAAATGTTTTAAAATCACCACTCCCAAAAGTAGACAGTACCTTTAAGTAATGCCCCCTTTTTTGAGTTGTGAGACTGCAAAGTAATTTTTAACCCCACCCGAATGGAAAGGATGAATCTAGTATGTGACTGACCACCTGTCTAATGGAGCCACCTGCCATCTTAACCCGTTGAGGATGGGCTGATTTTGCTATAACACACATTTCCCATAGACACTTGCCCAAGTACACTCTGATAGTCTTCAATGAGTTAATACTGCCTACCAAATCCCCTGTAGACAAATTCCATGAGGCTGTACTACATTTGTACAGTGCCAAGTGCCTTGTAGCCAAACAATTTTGATTGATATGAACCTGACATATCAAATGAAGTTGTTATAGTGACAGCTAGACATGTGGCCCAACAGCTAATTGGTTTGATATTGATATGTTAGATTATTACAGGAAGTTATTTTAGTTATGAGTCCCTTGATCAGAGTACAGAGCGATAGATGTCTGTTGGGAACGTGCCACAAATTATGATTTAGTACAGAGGTCTCACATTGGCAGCTGAGGACTTAAAAAAAGATTCGTCCTGTTCACAAGCATGCTTGGATGAGTAAGATAAGTTGCGGCCGCCGCCGTGATGTGACGTTCTCGTGGCAACTGCCAGCAACTGCAGTAATCACTGCCGAGGCGACTGACTCCAATTATGCCGAATGATTACCGCAGCGAGGTTATTGAACCGATGTGGGTATCGCATGCACGTGTCATGCTCATCGCGGGGATTACCGCCGAGTCTGTCTGATCCCTGTAGGTTGTGAATTGTGCTACCCCTACCAGAGCACATTGCCAGTTGAGAACCATTTGGGGTGTTAGGCTTCATTCGGCAGGGGGCTAGTATTACAAGTGATGTTGTGTGCAAGATTGTAGCTTGCGTGTGACTTCTTACTGAATGCATATAATGGCAGTTGCAGTGCATAAGGGCAGTAACTTCATGCACAGACACACATGTACATTGTTACTGAGTTTTAAGAAGCCCTTGTACTTCTCAACTGATCAAATATAGACATAAATATAGACAATGACACATCAAAGTCATACAGCGTGTAGTTTGTCAAGAGCATACTATTTTGCCTCTAAGTCATGTATGGATAGCATATCATACATGTAGTTCAAATGAAAATTATTGAAATTCCCACTACAGAGTTTGATTGCCAAATTTGTCTTTTGAAAGAAAGAACAAAAATTATTTTGAATTATTATTTTTGATAGAAATTTATACTTGTGATTAATATGAATTTTATTTCATCAGAATGTGCAGTAGAGTTGCAAAACTTGCCAAATGACTATTATAGTAAAAAGGCAAAAAAAAAAAAAAAATCAGCATTATGTTTGCTGTGCGAGACCAGGGGGATTTCATGAAGCATTTTGTCTGACAAATTTTTTGGGCAAATTTGCTCTCAGCCAATCAGATGCAAGGATTTCTGCAGCTTATAGCAGTTTGTCAGAATTCTTTTTTTTTTTGACAAAACGCTTCATGAAATGCCCCCCAGGACCAGCATAATTAACTAACATTCTGTAAAAGTGGATATTTTCGTGCGACTAATTTTTCGCGCTCGGCTGAGTAAGATGAGTTTCACATGTTTTTAATTCCACAGAATCAAGACATCAACCTCTGAAACATATGGCAAGCAAAAATATTTGCGTGCTTTTATTTTTGCGCTAGTTTCTGGTTGTTCGAAATACGCAAAAATTTCAACACTGCATAAATTTCCACTTTTACAGTACGCTTTATCATAAATTATTTCATCTAGTGTTCGGTCCGACAGGATTTCCCTGTGTAAGCTCTAACTCCATGTGTCATGTTTTGTGATACCTTCTTTCCTGTAGCCAAGCATACTGTACTTATTTTCCATGTGGTAATTTGGGAAAGCTTCTAGCATGAACTAATTTTCATCGACAGTCGACACAGTCTTGAAACTAGGCTACATGTATGGATATTAAAGGGATCTCATAGTTTTGGTTGAGACCTACATTCAACTTCAGCTTTCTAACATTTTTAGGTGAGATAATGAGAAACATGAAATGTGAAAGAGCATGTAATTCCAGAAGGGATTCAATGTTTATTTGATGAAAATTGGTTTTGAAATGGATGACATATATCCAAAACAGAGCAATCCTAATAAAAAGTGGGACCCACCTTTTATTAACATCGCTATGTTTTACTTTGTTTTTGTGTGTCTCAGCCATTCCAAAACCGGTTTTCATCAATAAACTTTGAATCCCTCTTAGAATGGTATGCGCAATACTACTTCATAAGTGGTTTCTTGGTATCTTTACAAAAAGTTAAATGCCCATTGCTCATCTCCACCAATACTATACCATCCCTTTAACCCACAGACGTAAAGTGATGGAGGGAGAACAGAGAGAGAGAGAGAGAGGAAACTAACAGGTGGCTAGATGAAATTGTAGTAATAAAAGATGGGTGGATACATGTAATAAAGATGTACAGGGACTGGAGTATACAAATATCGACTGCTGCAGAGGGAGATGATAAAACTATTTGCACCGAGGTGATGTCTCAACAGTGCTATGTCCCGAGACGAAGTCGAGGGACATGGCACTGTTGAGACATCACCGAGGTCAAATAGTTTTACCATGGCCCGAAAGAAAGCAGTCGATATTTGTTTTATATCCCTCTCGAGCATTTTACTAGAGTAATGACGGTTCCCTTTTGGAAAAGTGTGCAAGTTTCGTGAACGATAAATCTAACGTTAGGCTGTAGCAGTGCAGCAGCAGTGCGTGCAGCGCGTAGCGAACGACACCGCTGCGCTGTTGTTGATTCCTACACACGAGCTACACTACAGCGTGCAAAACTCCAAAAGATCGAGGTCCAGGACTACGTTAGAAGTAGGCCTAAAGCGGCTTCGTTACCCAGATCATCTTCAAAATCGGTTTTAGTTTATTCCTAATTCGTACCTGATATGGTGTCCTCCTGCGATCATTCTTCCGTTACTGGAAGCAGTCACTTTGTCAATTGAGCTGAATGTATTGATCACGTATCACACGTCCACACGTTACACACCGCCGACCGGCCACGCCATCGCACCACACAGATTTCTGTAATGCTGTCGCACATCACACCGCGCGCTCTCTTAGCGCTAGCTAGCTAGCTACAAGCCACAGGACTGTCGCTCAAAAGTATCGCTACTACGCGCGCTGCGTACATTCTTAAGTGAGAAATGTAGATATCGATCACACGATCACGATGGGTGCAAATCGTGGATTCCCAAAAGTACTATATCACGCTGGCTAGTAACCAATTGCACCGCATCCAGCTGCTCGTAGCTAGCTAGTAAAACTACACCATGTTCGTGCTCTGTACAATCCTATGGCAAGAAGCTTTACATGAGGGATATAATACAGCATATTTCCTGGTTGATGTCATGAGAAACAAGTAGTGGGGGAGAAAGGAAATTTGCAGTTTCAGAACTTCCTCCAATTTCTCTCAAAGATATCTAGCACAGAAACTGTTGGATGTTCTATTTTTTTTTGGGGGGGGGGGGGGGGAGGGTGGGGGCAGCTGGTACCGGGTATGGAACCAATCTTCGAGTATGAATTCCACCTTGTTGACTGTTTTGTTTGCAAGTACCAGTATGAGTATGATTTGTTGGGTTCTCATTTGATGAAAGGAGCCTTGAAGTAAGACTACCTGAATGTGACTGCTGTACAGTGTATGCATGTAGGTTAGGAACAAAATGATTGGATGATTCAGAATTTTCTGTCTTAGTGCAGACAGTACTACAAATGTAGTTATTGTTATTGAATTTCATGTGGTATTGTTGGGGGGGGGGGGTGCCAGCATGCTGGAATGTAGGCTAGGAACAATCATGCACATGAATACAGAATGCTTGCACAAAAATGTGTTTCTTACTGTTTGTCAATGATTTGTGTCATCCAAGATATACATGTAGGAGCACTTAGAAAAAAAATTATAAAATTTATGCTTCTGTTAGCTTTGGTATTATATAGTAAGATGTGAGTGGAATGATCTCCAGATGAAAATGCACTCTTTTATACTAAATCCCACCCTCATCATTTCTACTGCAGACACACAAGATAATGCATATTATAGAGCTGTTAACACCTACATCTTATGTACAAAATTAGCTTGGATTAATAAGGCTTTTAAAGCAAAGCAAAAATAAAAAACCACAAACAAACAAACAAACAAACAAACAAACAAACAAACAAACCCACTTCAGACCTTAAGGACCAAATTGAAATGAGACACGACAAATGTCTGCCTTGCTGTACTATTCTTTCATATGATATGGAACCACGATCATTGCAGTTTGATACCAGTGACAGGGGCAGTGACACTGTAGTCCTTTTACTACCAGGATAAAGATGAGCATTTGATTCTATTTTCAGTACATGCGGATGTGACCAGTATGATTACTGGAAAGGTCATAACCAGTCCCGATCATGTTACATATTTTATGTTTACCTTTGCAGACCATTACAAATGATATATGTACAACGTAGGACCTACATGTAAAATTTGTCTACTTGCATGAATAGGCATTCGGGCACACTTCTTGTACTTTTGACTTCCAAGTACCCAGTCATATTATAGCCTGTTAGTGAGTTTGTTTGTTGTTCGTTCACATGTTCATTTATTAACTTTTTCTACAATTTTGCATGTACATGCAACACACATGTAGGTACACATGTACAATGTACATCTACAGATCAAATGATGGTAACAAAAATGCTAAAATCCCATGTTGTATAAGAGAATAAACTTTACATGATAATAATCAAAGTTTCGAGATACACTTACAGTGTACAGTCAATAGCCGTAAATCCGTCTATAGAGTATGTCGTATTCATATCAGATTTCAAATAATGTGTGGGTGTTCCAATAGAAAAGCAGATGTACAATTGTATGTAGGGGTAGGTTCTGAGAAAAGAAGTTGACACACAGTCACATCTACCCTCCCCCCCCCCCCCCCACACGCACACATACATTTAGTTGCCTCAGGCCCAATCACTCATGTAGTAGGTTTAAAGCACCCTACTGGTACTTTGAAAGCAAGTAAATAGGTCATTTACCCCTTTCTGTACCAAGGACTTTGGACAGTATGTGCAATGCTATGGGGTTTTCTGTGCCAATCAGCACTTAAAGCACACAGCGGGTTAACACCTATTAGAAGAAGTCTAAAGTTGACATTAGGCCTGAGGTTAGACTTCTCTTGAAAGCGGTGGAACTTTAGCTGGGAATGTGTGATCTTCTCATGAGAGTAGACTAGTCAGCGCCGCTTCCTTTTTTTTCCTTCCTCCTCCCTTTCTGTCTTTCTCTTTCATTTCTTCCTTCCCTTCCATTCTTTTCCTTTCTCTTCCCTCTCCCTCTTTCCTTTCATCTGTCTATCTCTTGCTTTTTGTCGAGCCCACGGGAGGTGTGGGCAGACTATAAAGGGATCGCCTGCGGCGTCTGTCCGTCCGTCGTTCGTCCGTAATGCTACAAAAACTTGAATATCTCTCTACTGAGGACTTCACTTTCAATCAAACTTGGAGGGAAGAGTGGTTATACAAAGTTGCACATTTAACCAAACATGAAGGTCACCTCAAGGTCAAAGGTCACAGGCAGAGGTCAATGAACTTTAGGGCTCAATGTTAAGTTTTTACGGCGCGTTTCGATTGTGGCTCATAACTTTTGATGTATATGTCCGTTTGTGACCGAACTTGGATGGTAGATGTCCCTTTGGGAGTTGAAGGTCACCACAAGGTCAAAGGTTACAGACAGGGGCCAACAAACTTTGGGCCCAATGTTAAGTTTTTATGGCGCGTTTCAATTATGGCTCATAACTTTTGATCCCTTTGTCCGTTTGTGACCAAACTTGGATGGTAAATGTCCCTTGGGGAGTTGAAGGTCATCACAAGGTCAAAGGTCACATACAGGGGTCAACAAATTTTTAGGGCCCAATGTTAAGTTTTTACGATATAGATATTTATGCAAATGAGGAAGTCACAGCCAATTCTGTTGTAAGCGCAATATTACCCGAGCACATGGCGATATTCTCGTGTGTTGTTTAATTTGCGATCCAACTGTGATTTGCGAAATTCATGAAAATTGAACCCTTGTTAAAATAACAGCTTATACAGTGTTTTTCTCCATTTGTATTCTCCATCGCCCCTTCCTGCTGTATGGTATCTTCCTGTTTACCTGTATTTTCTCGCCCCTCCCCCTTCCCACCACCTCCTCCTCTCTTTCTCTCTCCCTCCCTCTTTATCAACTTTATCCATCTTTGGGTGCATTTATCTACTCACTTCTGATGCAGAGTTCAGGTTTCAAAACAGCTTTTGACAGAGTTTTGGGCAGTTGATAAATGCAAAACTGTTTTGATTATGAGATTAGACACGCATTTCTTAAACAGCGAGAAAAAGCGTGATCACAAACATGTTTGAACCAGGAATCCGTTTCTGTAGAGTTGATAAAGCGCAAAGTCTTTTTGAAATGCGTTTACTGTAAAACAAGATATATTCGCGGCATGAATTTTTTTCGAATTGGAGCCGACGGCCTTTTTTGCGGCATGAAATTTTCGTGAACTGCCACTGGCACTCAATGCATGTAGTGTAGACAAGAATTTTCGTGTGCATTTTAATTTTGCGAATCTTGGCGCTCGCGAAATTCGCGAAATTAAAATGCACGCGAATATTCCTCGTTTTACAGTAATGAAACCCGTTTCAAACAGGGAAACATGATAAACGCAGTCTTTATTTTTCTTCCTCTCTCTCCCTCATCTTTCCCTGTCTCGTTCTCTGTCCCCTCTCTCTTCTTCTGTTTCATCTTCCCTCCCCCTCTCTTTCCATCTATCCCTCCAACTCTTTCTTTCCCCCTCCCCTTCCTCTCTATCTATCTATCTATCTGTCTGTCTATCTATCTATCTGTCTATCTATCTATCTATCTATCTATCTGTCTGTCTGTCTATCTATCTATCTATCTGTCTATCTATCTATCTGTCTATCTATCTATCTATCTATCTATCCATCTATCTATCTATATATCTATCTAATTTGTCTATCTATCTATCTATCTGTCTGTCAATCTCCCTCTCCTCCTCCTCTGTGTGTATGTGTGTGTCTCTTCCTGTCTCGCTTCGTCTCTCACTGTGTCTGCGTCATGGATGAGTCAGGGGTGTTCCCACAGGTGTGACATGACGGCAGTCTGGCCTGTCGTTCCAGACAGCCAGCGAGCGAACGAGCGGGAGAAAGTGAATACGGGCGGCAATCAAGGCTGATGCACGGGACGGATGAGTTCGATATGCTCTGGGGAACTCATTTTGGATGCGTGTATGCAAGTTGCTTACTCATGCCAGCTCCTGCCACATTTGCCCTCGCTTGACGAGAGAAGTTTTGGATTTTTTTTTTTTCATAAATTATTGATGAGAGTTATGCTGTATTTCTGAACAGAATGCATACGGTGTGTATGTGTCTTTGTGAGTATTTTTGTGTGTTTGTATTTATGTGGTTACAGCTTACAGGTGTAAGCCAGCCACAACATGACAGAAAACAGTGTCTGAGCAGTAGACTACGTGGCTGCTGTATGTGTTTTCGAGGCATGGTATTTACAAGCAAGTTCACAAATTTGTGATGTAAATAATAGGGGCCAGACGAGAGCTGGTAACTGATCTCGAGCCGAGTTTGCCTCCCGCAGTTTCCTCTTTTTATTAATTTTTTTCCTTTTTTTTTTTTTTAGCTAGCAGGTTGTAAACCTTGTAGACTTCCGAATTGTATCTGCTAGGAACTACACTCTAGTCTCATTCATTTGTGTGTTCCACTTATAAAACAATATCATGTTCACTTATAGATCAAACAAGATAGTCCAGAAACTTTGTTTTTTTCCTGGTTACACTGACTGCTGAATTAACCTAAGGCAGGTTCCGCCGTCTGCTCAACCAAACATTTCCATGTTGGCAGAGTTTTATAAAAAGTATTCACAGCAGTCGTTGATGTGATCGACTGTTTTCATTGTTATTATTCGTCCTCTGGCCTCATTGTCATAATGAATGAGTTGTTTGTATGCTGGTCTAATTTACTTTTTACCACCAGGGCTCATAGGGGCTACCCCTTTTGTGACATTTTGAAATATGTTTTTCCCATGTGCCAGAATGTACAGTAGATTCACACAAGGACCCCACACATTTAACCGACACTCATATTAAATACGGTATGTTTATCTTTACCAATGTATCACTTAAATATTAAAGGCCAATTCATGCTACTTGCCCCATCAGCAAGTATCAGTTGCCCCGAGCAAGCTACAACCATGTGTGTGTGTAGCACCCGATCATGATCTTTTCTACTGTATCGTTCTGTTCAAGTGAACAATATGAAGTAGTTAGGATATTTCCAATTTCTGTGGGTGACTTCAATATTGTATGCAAATTCGACATGACTTTATAAATACAGTATTTCTCGAGATGGAGCTCACTTCCTGTGGTCATGTCAATCAGAAAAAAAAAGTTTAAAGTGATTGTATAGTTTGGGTTCAGACCAAACTTCAGGTTTCTAACACTTTTGGTGAGAAAATGAGAAATCTCTTAGGAAATATGAATGAGCATGTAATTCCAAGAGGGATTCAACACTTATTTGATGAAAATTTAGTTTTGAAATGGCTGAGATATCTACAACAGAGCCAGCCTAATAATAGATGGGACCTACATGTACCTTTTATTAGGATCCCTTTGTTTTACCTTGATGTTGGACATCTCAGCCATTCCAAAACCAATTTTCATCAAATAAACTTTGAATTTCTTTAAGAATTATATGCTCTTTCATATTTCCTAAGAGGTTTCTCATCATCTCATACAAAGGTTTTAAACATGAAACCTCATCCAAATCAAAACTACGCCATCCCTTTAAACATGAGCCTTTAAACATAAGGTTGATTTGTTTGTACACTCATGACTATCCAGGGTAGTGTGATAACTCCTCAGTTTGAACGTAAATATATAGAAGAAGCAATACCACCATGCACTGTGTGAAATTCTGCTCCTCAGTGATTAAAAAAAGAAGAAGAAGAATTTTGATTTAAAAAGGTAACAGTAATAACAATGCATCATGGGTTTTCCCCTTTGTGATATAACATCACAAAGGGAAGTTCTTGACAACGATATCAAGTGATAGATAAACAATGACAAAGAAAAGGTTTTTATGCACCTTACAAACAATATGAGGAGTTGCACGATCTCATATTGCAAATTAGACTTTGTTCAGACCCCAGCCGTTATATCTGATTGAGCTGTTATAATAAGGGATCAAAGATCGTCTATGAAATTATAGATCAAGTCTCTCATTTTCAAAGGATCTTTAATCATCCATTTTTAACAGAACATACAGCACTCCAGGAGAGCCCCAGAAGCACTCTTAACTCTCTGTGAACAAACAATCACACCCTAAAACCCCCTGAAGTATACACCCCTCTTGAGGCTAGGTTCAGGAGCACTCCCAAGCTCAAAACTCTGTATACAACGGTCACCAACATTTAGAGCGCTGCTGAGACCGCGGCTCTGTTGGGTTAAAGGCGCATGCGTGATATGTGTGCATTGAAATGTCTTGAGCGCAGTTACGAAATTCTTGGCTGTCAATCAGATTGCAAGGAGAAATATGTTCGCTAAGTCGTGACTGTGAATGTACTGCGAGCTGCAGCATGCACTGTGCATTATTTGTTTTATAAGTTCCCATACATGAAGATTGCCATGACAGTTATATGCCAGGCTCTCAGCCATTCCGTGCTTGGTCTCGGCGGGCCGTGACTCTCTGTATGAACAGACTCAAAGGGGTGTACATTGTATAAAAGTCGAAGCACTTCATGAGGAGTACTTCTGTACCTGATTTTTCTTTTTTTGTATTTTAAATGGGGAATTCAGGGATCCTTTGATAGATGCAGGGCCGTTGTAATTCAACAAAATAAGTCAAATGGAAATGAAGAAGTGGTGGCGTAAATGAACGATCACGTGACCAAGATGCTATTTACAATAGTACATGTACCTGCATATCACAGCATCATAAACAGAGGCATTTACATTCTCATGAAGACAACCAACTACAAAAGCAAATGTCATTATGTAAATACTTGATACCACTTAAAATGCAGTATAACGCGCAGACAAGTTGTTAAAACCCTTTTTTCCATGTTGTGTTCAAAGTTACAGTTCATTTTAGACTCAGAAATGAGTGTTCCAGTATCAAAACCACAAACTTCACGTGACATCATATACTATACATGTAGCTGTGTCACGTACGCATGGATGCGAGAGTACCATAACACTTGCACACACATCTACAGTTATGTACTGTAAAACACGATATATTCGCGGCGTGAAAATTTCGCGAATTGGAGCCGATGACCTTTCTCGTGGCATGAAATTTTCGCGAATTGCCACTGGTGTCCAATGCACATTGTGTAGGCATCGAACTTTCGTGTGCATTTTAATTTCGCGAATGCTGGCACTCGCAAAATTCGCGAAATTAAAATGCATGCGAACATTCCTTGTTTTACAGTATGTACACAGGATATTCTTGTATCAAAGAGTTTGCTGTTTATTGGTCTAAGTGTGTGGCATTTTTTTTTTTATATATAACTATTATCTTCTTAAGCATGTACATGAGAGGTCAAACTTATGTAATAATGGACATTTTGTAAATTTTCCTGACCAGAAACTAGTGCAAAAATAAAAGCATGTGAGCTTTTGCTTGTTACATGTAACATTACGTAATGTTTTAATACCGCAGAATCAAAAATATGCTATAAATTCATCTCACTAGGCCGAGTGCAAGAAATTTATCATGCAAAAATTTCCATTTTTGCAGTATTCAGACTACAAATGGGCATTGCGCAAACTTGATTGCAAAGCACCTCCGGACCATGGTTGGCCACACGTTTACGCGATACATTATTCAGGTTTGCTCTCGAACTTACAAACATTACGCGATTAGCACGTAGCATGTGTCAAGATTCTTCTGCCGATGAGTTCTTATTCATGTAAAGTGAGAAAGCCCTCGAGATTTACCGGCAATTCGCCTGACCACAGTTGACATCAGTTCGCTGGCGAGCGAGAAAGAGATGGAGAGAGCAATGCTTGCTTGCTGCACACTGTATACTGGCCAGCTGTTCACATATTGCTGCTGCCCGCTAATGGAAGATTGGGGGGGGGGGGGGGGGGGAGGGAGGCAGAAATAAGTTTGTGAACAGCATGTAGGTCCAAGTTGGTCAGAATTTCCTTGGCGCAATACTGTAAAATATTATGAGTCTTGATAAAGCTGAAGTGACTTTACGATTGATTTCGGGGTCACAGTGACTCGGACAACACTTATTTTGTGCCAATGAAACAAAAAGGCAAATGTGTTCTAAGGCATACACATAGACGGGGTATTGTTCTAAAAGACTGATTTACATAATTTTTCAAGTGGTATTCATGCTATTGTGACATAGGATGCTCCCTACAACCAGAAGTCTCGTGGGGCTTGCCTAACATAGCGAGAGCTCATGCATGCCAATGGGAATCCATATGTCGAAATAGCTAAACGGAATTAAATAGTGAATCAGATAAGTGGTTGACAGATCCTCATGGAAAAATTTTCATTCATTGATATGATTATGAATCCTTCATGCAGTTTTAGTAACACACACTTGAAATTATTTTTCACACAGACTTTTGTTCCCCATTACCTCTTCCATGACCACTGCTCTATATATACGCTGTTATTTCACGTACAGAAATTTTCGCAAGTGAGGAGGTCACAGACATTTTCGCGAAATGTTGTTTCCACGAATTGACACCAAGGCCATCATGAGCACACCATTACCTTTAGCGCATGGTGACATTTTCATGTGTTGTTATATTCGCGGTCCAACAGTGATTTGCAAAATTTGTGAAAATTAAACCCTTGCGAAAATAACAACTTCCTGTAAAACACGATACACATGTACATTTGCAGCATGAAGAACTTTCGCGTGCATTTTAATCTTGCGAATGTTGGTGCTCGCAAAATTAAAATGCAAGCAAACATTCCTTGTTTTGCAGTACTTATACACTACTTTGAAATTACAAATGCACAATTGATTTCTTATATTGTAGTTTGTAGTTGTAGAGTTCAAGAGTTGAATGTGATTTTAATCAGCAGGTGATTGCTGACTACTATTACATGTAAATCAGGTTATCTTATTGCCAATCTAAAGAGTGATGCTTAGTTTACTGTGACTCATTCTTTGACACCACACTAATAGTGGAAGTCGTATCTTTCATTTATGTCTGAATTAGCAGCCATCGATTTCCACCCTCTAATCTAATCAGTCCAGACCTTTTGTCTGTTAAATTATGTTTGCTTAATAGTTATTGAAGGAAGGCATTAGAATATTTCCTGTTTTTACTTTCAAGCACATTACTTCTTCCTTCTCTCAAATGGCTCAGATAGTGAATCTATCGATACATTGCTGGTAAATTTTCTGTATACTCAGTTTGTGTTCAAGTTGAGTGAGGAAATGGGAATCATTAAAAAGGTATTTAAAGCCATATGATATGGCACACTTGATGTGCATGTGAAAGTATCCATTGGTTTATACAACCCGATTACTTTCTATGAGACTTGATACTTGCAGCGTGTCATATGGGTTTAGGATATTCGAATTCAGCTTTCTAGCAATTTAATTTTGAGTGTTATTTCCTGTGATAGGGTAATTTGTCTTCTGAGAGTGTGTTCTCGAAAGACTTCACTATTTTAATATGGGGACTGTCCCCTCTGTAAGGTTGAAGGTTTGAATAAGTGTCTTACAGATACACTACATTGTTTGTACTACAGTATAAGATTTTGTTACAACAAGTGTATAGTGTAATGTTTTGGCATGTGAGAAAGTATAATACTGCCTAGCATGGGAACTCAATTACATATCCTATACAGATCAGAAAAGAAGGAACATCTTTCACGTTTCATGCCTTTAATATCTTTATGAACTGTCCAAAGTATTTCTTTTTTTTTTCATTAAAAAGCAAAACAAAACACAACATAGATGTGCCTGTGATGATGTATTGCTGTGGTAAGTAATAAATTAAGTAGGCCAATTACACAATGCAAAGTGTATATTCGTTTTTTCAAACACATGTTGTACTTCATATGATCAGCTCTGGGTAGCCATAAAGCTATTCTGAGGTTTGTGTGGGACTTGCCTAACATAGCAGTAACTGACAAAGACAAGACATTCCACCTTGGAAAGTGGACACTTACATACAAGAACTAAAAACTGCATAATTATACATGTTGAGGCTGAAAAACCATGAGTGAGAATACATACAATGTAATGCACAAGCATAATTTCCCAGGTTTGGTAATAAACACACACTGTACCACTTTGCAGTGTTTCACAGCCTGCGCAATATAGTTTGTTTGTTTGTTTTTTCTTTTTCTTTTTCTTTTTCGCTGTTGATGTGCTAGTAGTTTGTGTGTACAGGCAGTATCACTATTTATTCCACACCATGTAACATGAGCTCGCAAACCTTTGTGGTGAATAGAATATTGTTAAGTGCATGGAGTCTGTTCACTATTCAATCCTACATTGTAGGTGACAATAAGCCAGGATTCAGTTAGTCAGTATAATGATATATTCCATGGCAAGAACATGCCGGAGATCAACTGTAAAATTGATCACTCTGTAACAATTTGGGTTGATGCCAGTTGGCAAATATTTGAGATGCCATTACATTGTATATATAAAATTTTGCAATCATGTATGAGCATTAAACGTGGTAGTCTCTACATTAAACAAAAAACAACAACTTTGCGTTGCCTGCGTATATGTCAGAAGTGAAGAACAGTGCATACCTGCTTCAAATGACATTTACACGTGTATTTGACAAAATATTTTAAATGCCTTTGCTCTTCAATTCAAAGGCAGTGAGTGCCACAGTCTAACGGCCAATACAATGTAACCATTGAATTCCATTTTTTCAAAAATATGCAAGTGAAATGGTGATAAAGACATCTGTAACATCTGTAGTTTGTTAGATATGGCTCCATTACTTCGGATTGGATATCATGTTTCTACAGCAAAAATGTTTAGCTTTATGTTTTTCTTTTGGCAAAAGTTTCTTCTAAAATTGCTAACAGTTGCACATGTACATGTAGTATATTTGTTCTTTCACATTGAAACAAATTATTTGATTGACTTCATGATTGTTTTTGTTTTTATTCCAGCAATCTTTTTTTAGGCTTCCTTTCTTAATTTAAAAAAAAAAATGATAATGACGATGATGATAAAACTAAGTGCAGTTACGGAGTAGTTTCACCTATAGGGTCCCCCTAAATGTTGTGTCCCTGCTGTGTTACCTACAATATGCAGGCCTGCATGTGTATCCATATCTTTACCTACAACAATGTTGCACAACCTGCTACCCGTGGACCACTCATCCGCCGGGAAAAGGGAAGTTGCTTCACGAGAGACACATTATGTCAGGTTTCCTCCGCCAATCCGTACAATGCTCAAGGAGGCATGTTGTGCTGTGGGGGAGAGAAAATGTAAAGAACAAGAGCCTTGATCTAAGACTATTGAATCTTCATCCACCATATGCAGTGTATATTCTCCAAAGAGCTTCTTTTTCGCAGAATGAATACCCTGGGATAGGAAGTCTCCATGCAACTACGTAGCGAAGGACTTGTTCACACAAATGTGCCTGAAAGGGAGTGGTTCCACATGACTGCAGAAACTGTTGATTTATGTTATAAATGGACGCATAGGCAGAAGAAATTTGTGAAAAAAATGCTTTGATGCCATTGTGGATTTCAGTTGGGTAATGACAAAAATGTGAAATATTACCCCAAAAAGGTATCCCACAAGTAATGTAATCTCAGAGCATACATGTACCTGAGCATGGTTGCTGCAGTAACTGTATGTGATGTTTTTAACTACTTAGTTACACTGTACATCAATTACAATATATCAGGCCAGAACAGTATCCATAGCACAAGAGTGCAGCTTGTTAGCAGCATGTGATTCGATGATACTGCTAAGGCGCAATTTGATTATCACATAGGCAGCCTTCTACACATAAAATGTATTACCCACTACTGAACTAGGAGGGTGCTTCAGGAATAGAAGGAGGGTACATCAACTATTATTTCACACTTTTTGATCTCAAAGTAGTGCAAAACAACTCATTATCCCGGCAAATTGCATCAGCCAGACAGATTTACTGGTAGAGCCTGCCAATATATATTGCAAGCAAGTTCCAAATGGTGGGAGGTAACTTTTGGCCCTTTCTGAGAACTATGTTTTACCTTTAAGTACAATTTGTAGCTTGTCATCAGCACAATGTAAAGTACATGCATGAATGTGGGCAGAGTTGTACACCCACTGATGATGCATGCAATCTCTTTTCCTTGGCCCTTTCAAAAGCGATGATGTCATCGAAATTATAGGATGTGGTCATACCTTGTGCATTGTACATTATATTAATTACAATTGAATTTACTGCACTGAGTGGAATGAATCATGATAGAATACACCTTCATGCTCCTGTGACTGCTGCTAGTGATTCTGAGCTACTGCTGGTTATAAAATATGAATGAATTTTGCCAAATAAATGAATGAATGACATGAATGATATTGATAGGCATGGCAGTGGTACAATGTAGTAGCAGAAGTACTTAGTAGTAGTAAGGGTGGTACTGTAGTAGTAGTAGTAGTAGTAGTAGTAGTAGTAGTAGTAGTAGTAGTAATTATAGTACAACTTTTTGTAGTAGTAGTAGTAGTAATAATAGTAGTAGCAGTAGTAGTAGTAGTAGTCAAAGTAGTAGTAGAAGTAGTAGTAGTACTAGTAGTAGTAGTAGTAGTAGTAGTAGTAGTAGTAGTAGTACTAGTAGTAGTAGTAGTAGTAGTAGTAGTAGTAGTAGTAGTAGTAGTAGTAGTACTAGTAGTAGTAGTGACAGGTGTGAGATTGTATTCAAGAGCTTTTGAATTATTGCATTTGCACCATAACTCACATTTGCAAACAATGTAACAATGTGTTACACTTAATACCTTATTGGAGGTAGTTTTTTTTCTTCTTTTTTATGAATCACACAGACTTACAACTTGCGTTATGGGTTTGAAAAAAAAAAATGTTTAAGTACTGCCTGAAAAATCTTGTACATTTTGAAGGAAAATAGAGGGGGGAAAGGGGACCTACAGTTTGTATGATACAACAATGTACATATACAATGTACCATGTCAGATATCAAATGTTTACATAACTGCCTTCCTGCTTTCAGATAGTGCTCTATCGCAGAGAATCAGGCCGTTCACACCTTCGACGCGATAGCTATCGGAGCTTCGGTCGGTGACAAAGTGCACGGTACGAACAGGAGACGTTGCCCGTTTTCTAAATAGAGTGGTGACACATTGCGCACTCGAGATAACCAATAGTGTGTTTATTAATCATACAATTTTCGGGAGATTCTAACCCCGGTCCTCAGCCGAGTCTAAACAAACATTCTTGCGGTGAGAGGATTTGAGGACTCACAGCGGTTTGCCCCACCCATCTTGCGTTCACTCTGGAAAGTGACATTCACTCCATATCATGATTAATGTTAAACCACACCTTTCTTAGCAAATAACCCTCAAGTGTACTTTAGACACTTGCCCTGTCTCAGAGTCAAAGGAAATAAGTTCAATATTTTTTTTCAAAGCACTGAACTCCAAACCCAGACTTTCTGTGCCAAGGACTTTGGACAGTATATATGTGACCCGCTACAACAAAATGATCCTAAAGTCGGGCGAGGTCGATTATTTGAAAATTGCATGATGTAATCCCCTAATCTTTCTGCTTTAAATTGATATATAACACATTTTATAAAAGTAATCGGCTGCGGAGATATCGATGTTTAAAAGAGAGCATGTCGAGATGTCTGGAAAATCACTGTTTCGAGAAAAGCGCCCTAAAAATCTTCCTTTCGACGCAATCGCGATCAAGGGACACGCAAGTCAGTTTTCACCTCTGGACAATAGAAGGTAAGCCCTAGCAACCCCCGAGGAGCTCATTCAAGCACATCAGCGTCGGCGGTCTCCTCACTAACCAATCAGTGACCAGGATGTGAGAAGCGGCTGAGCATAGCGCACCCCGCCCGCACGCACCCAGTCGACTGGGCAGTGTGCGAGCTTCATGCTTCGGTTAGCAGCAAGCAGCAAACTGATCAATGAGATCACTCTGGTCGTTGTTAGGGGCGGAACCTATCTGTGGCGCTCGATCCAAATTTTCGAACCAGTTTCTGCTTCGTTGAAACGCCAAAAAACATGGCTCAGAAAAACGCTATTTTTTGGTCTTTCCTTTTATCATTTTACTTCAAAATTTCGACAGATGATAGAAGACATGTGAGACTCCAATAATATATCAAAATCAGAAAATCGTAAGTTTTGACCAATTTTAATGCTCTGACTTCAAACTCGATTTTCACGGCTTCGACCGTGCGCGACTTTAGGACCTTTTTGTTGTAGCGGGTCACATATACAGTGCTATAGGGTTTTCTGTGCCAATCAGTACTCTAAGCACAAATAGACCCGAATTCACGAAGGTGGTACAAATGAAACCATGGTTTGAACCATGGACAAAACCATGGAGCGCCAAGTGTCGCACGGAATATTTCGTTACGAAAATGGTCATTTCGTCGATGAAATGATTATTTTGTAACGAAATGACAACATTTTGTAACTAAATGAACATTTCGTCCACAAAATGATGATTTCGTTAACGAAACGGTCGTTTTGTCGACGAAATGACCAATTTCGTAACGAAATATTCCTTTGCGACACTTGGCGCTCCATGGTTTTTGTCCATGGTTTAAAACCATGGTTTCATTTGTATTACCTTCGTGAATTCGGGCCAAAGGGTTTACTCTCCCCTTCCATTCAAACAGACAAAGTAGAAGAGCCCTTTAAAGGCATAATTTACCTTTTGAAGATGAAACAAAAACCCAGCATTAGTGCTGTAAAATAGTTCTAAAATATGAGTTAGGGATAGAAACAACCACTGTATAAATTTGAATCCCTATAATCGATGTTATCAAGATATGAACAATAGTTATAATAAGAATTGAGAAAAGTAGTGATATCTCTTTATATTTTAGGCTTTATTGCAAAAATTTTATATGGTATGAGTTTTGTGATACAACTGACCTACACATATGCATCAAATGTGATATCTTGAACATTTTTTTAAATCACTGCTCGCAAAGCTAAGCAGGACCTTTAACACTGGTGAGATGTTCCACATTGAGATGAAAGCATTTTTTCAAAGAAGAAAACAGATGGTAGCTCAACTTTGCCAAATATTTAAAAGTAAAAATGGGGAAGAGGTTTTGAATTTTTCGTATATTAGCTTAAAAATATGCGATGTCCATCTCAGATGTCATAATTTGGAGACGAGGGGTATCTGTTTTAAATGAATGTATTTAAATATGATTTA
Organism: Diadema antillarum; assembly: GCF_040938485.1. NCBI lineage: Eukaryota > Metazoa > Echinodermata > Echinoidea > Diadematoida > Diadematidae > Diadema > Diadema antillarum. The sequence goes on along the minus strand of NW_027271872.1, from coordinate 821,214 downwards.
TTGATGGGGCCAGACTCGGCATCTTTTAGTATGTCTGAATCTACACGTGTATAGACTACTCACAATACAATGTACTATATGTACAATGTATATTGTACTGTTTGCTGTAACTATGGTACATTTACATTGTGTATGATGTTGCTGGTATAGACCGATCCGACCTGGCAAAATATCCACCAATTCTATATTATGCTGAAAATAGGAATGAAATTTGGCTGTATCCCCCGTGACAACTTTTTGGTAACATCCCCATTTGTAGCCTGGCCAGTCCCATGTGTTTGGAGAACATTTCCTGCGAATGTACGATGGAGAGTTGTGTTTTTCCCATGCAGCATTTTAAAACACGGCTCAAACAATGAAGAGCGAAAATACTTAAGCAAACTTGCATTCAAGGCCAATCACTTTAGGGCAAGAAATTAAACAATAACTCGTAAAATGCTTTCATTGTCCCAAAACTGTCATTGAGATTTCCTAGGGAGTGGACAAAAGCCGAAGATGAGAATAATAGTTGCCGCGCTGGAGATGTTGTTTCATACGAGAAAGCGTATGAGCTGCCATTAGTTTTGATGAGCAGCTCGTAGAGGAAATGACTGCATTGTGCAAGTCATGGCAGAATATCACACAGTCCCACATATTAGATGAGGAGTTTGCACCCTGAAATACGATATGGATCTCAAATGTCAAAATGTACCCGTTATGGTAGGATATTATATCGCAAACTCTTCTACTCTGTCCTCCTGGCAACTGTGGAATCATATTGTACGATCTACAATGTATATCCAGGAAATGTGTGAAGATAGTCAAGGACACTAATCTCAATTTATTCATCTGCGGCCTCGAGTGACCTAAAACTGTATATTGTTCTTGTTGCAGTTGCCATTATTTTTAACAAATAGAGGATTTAGCACAAATGTATTGGGGGGTGGGGGGAATCCATTTAGCTTGATAATGGATGCTGTAGACAATTTTGTAAATGAATTGAAATGGGAAATTAGGAAGCTGTCGGATCGAGGTCCCAGACCTCAACTCGAGTCATTACCCCCTGTGCAACCTGTTTTATGTAGGCAATTGATATCGATGGCAATTTTCCTGAGATGGCGGGTCCAGAAGGGTTAAACAAGGACAGTGTGATGTCATCGCAATGTATGAGTCATTGGATGGTGAGGTCAGAACCAATCAAGTGTAGACTCACCATGCAGAGATCTCACCCTCCCCTCCCAAGGAGTCAGTCCTCTCCCTTAGCCTTCTCACCAGCCACTGCTGTCTATTTTTTTTCCTTTTTATCGCTCCTCCCAAAGATAACTTCCCATGACAACATTTGCCAGATGTATAGGACATTCACTTGCATACCATGATGTTGTTTGAGAGGGCTTGGATAGAAATATTAGCTGAGTAGATGCAGGAAATGACAGCTCTGGAAGTCACAATATCCAATGCTTGCTTCTATTTAAAAAAAAAAACATAAAAAAAATCCATTTATGGCATTATTAATCTTCTTACAACCCCCACCCCCCCCCCCACCAAAAACATTCAGACTCAAACTTTAAAAGCAAAATTAAGCAGAAGTTTATTTCCATTGGAATGATCTATAGAAAACTGATTGATGAAATGGGGGAGGGGGAGATGGATAAGATATTATTTCTGTCTACCCCCACCCCCACCCCCCAAAAAAAGAATTTTGTGACATTTGCTGATGTGATGCTTGGTCGGAATTGGCTGGCCTCAGGGAGAAAATGATGTTGACATTACTAGTACTATAATTGTTAGATTACCAACATTAAGATCCTTGCAACTTTGCTGAGATTTATCCAGCTTTGCTATAAATGTTTTGCCAGCCTGTTATAAAAATGTCTGTTTTACTGCTCACATCTGAAATATCTTTCTCTGTGCACAGTAGATTCAATTTTATTGAAAGATGTACATGTAGCACTCCTTCTACAAGCCTTATTTCAGAATACTCCAACTTCCTTCTCAAACGGACAGTGAATATGAGAGTAGCAAAGTGGTCAAATTGAGCGTAAGTTGCTCTTAGCTTGAAGCGACTATGGGTGCTCTTTCAGGCATTCTTATTCACAGTGTTCTGTGAATTTTTCTCCTGCTTTTGTAGAATGTTGACTGTGTCTTGCGCTTGATGTGCTACACTGTATGGTGGCTGGCACCGGGAGTGAATATCATTTCCTTGTGACGTTACGTCAAATGAGCAGTGGTGCTGTGGTCAAATGTCGCAGTGGTTATTTTCAGCAACAAACACAATTCTCATTAGTAGTGTTTCTTCCTGCCACACCTTACACTCTCTCACCCCGCCCTGCCACGCCTTGCCCTATTTTGCCCCACCCTCCTGATACTTTTCAGATACAGTTTGTCACCAGTTCATTGTATTTACATGTTCAGTGTATTATATGCAAAGCTCATTCCAATGGTGTTTTTGTGAAATCAATTCATGCAGAAAACCTGGTGTTTTTTTATTTAAATCTGTTCTGAGAAGGGCGTCAACTCGAATGAAGAGGATTTTAATTTGTTGTTATGAGAAAGTTAACTTAGACCACTACCCCTGCAAATGTTCATGCCTGGTTTGTTTGGTGGAGATGGCTATTAATAATTTGTTTAGTGTATCAAGACATCACTTTATTGTGGATACTGGTAGGCGTGTTGTGAAGATGCAAATATTTGTGCAGAGCTTGGATTTATGACTCATTGCATACGTGTTTACTCCACACCACCATAGAGTGAAGTATACAGATGACGATAATTTGCAGTTCAATCAGAGACTGTGTGTTGCAGGTCCCCCTTTAGTTGTTGTTTTTAGAAATCACCGATCTATAATACAGTTGTAGCTTTGCAAAGTTATCCCTATAAAGTGCTGCCGAATGCATCAATGCAAATCCCATGCATTGCAAAGTCACTTCATCGCTAGTACACTGTAGTTAAAGTTAATATTTCTGTTCAACAAAACATCACAAAGTGGTGTGGTCCACTATCTTCTATGTCTCTTGAGAGAGCTTTTAGACACAACAGTCTGCAAGTTGACAGATTTTGTCGTCTGTTTGCGTGTTTGTCTTCATGTTTTCTTGATTTTGATGCTGTTTGTTTGTTTGGCTGATTCATCATGATATGTGTAATGGTATGAGAATGCATTTGACTGCAATCACGGCCAAATGTTTAGGACCGAAGTCATGTACATAACTTTATGAAGACATTTTCAGCATTCACACATTGATAGTCTGCTACACTTTTTTATACCAAAATTACATACATTGTATTTCATGTGCATTCCTTATAAGATATCTGAAGAATTTCCTGTTTTGTACCTCACGTGTGCACTCAGCTGACTGGTTGTTGCCCTGAAGTTGCTGTTGTAGATGCAATTTTGCTCTTGGTCCTAACTGTTGCTCACGTGAGCTACACTTGTACTCAAAGGTACTGTTTACCATTCCATTGGGAGCAGTGATTTAAAGAATATTATCACATTTGATGCCTATACATGTGTAGGTCAGTTGTATCACAAAACATCCTTCCATATAAACTGTTCGCAATAAAGCCTAAAATATAAGGAGATATTACTATTTTTCTCACTAAACCATAACTGTAGATGGTTTAGCCTAGCAACAATTTTATTATGACTATTGTTTACATTTTGTATATTTTGCAATACTTACCATTGATTATACTGATTAACTTTTTTTTTACATTGGTTGTTTCTATCCCTAACATTTCAGAGCTATTTTGAAGCACTAAAGAACTGGGTTTTTGTGTCATCTGCAAATGGTAAACAGTGCCTTTAACAAAACAAAATTGGTCATTGGAGGTTCTGGCCGTATGATGTACATGTAGTGCTGGAATTGGTTGTAAGTTTGGTATTTATTGACATACAAATGTGCATGCGATCACATGGCTAATCATGCGATGAACAAACCTATTCAGTGAATATTACAAACCATAGCAAACTTGCAGCTTAGCAGCGGGAAAAGCTCTAAGCACTCAATCATGCATATTCTATAGAGAGACAGTTTGTATATTGTACATTGTACATTGCAGTTTGCACTGAAAGGAAAATAACAGCTTCCTGTGAAATTCTATTTATTTGAATGGATTTTGTTGTAGTTTGTCTGTATGTTCTATTTGGAAAAATGAGCAAAGAAAATGGGATTCCATTGGGATGGAATCCCATTTTCGCATTATACATAAGAACATTTTTACATACAAAAGAATATTTCAGCTAGTTTCGGTCTTGTGTCTATTTCCAGACAAACATTTGTTCTTTGTTTTTTACAACTGTACAAAATTTGCACCACTCTGAGTATTGAAAAAAAAAGTAATACTGGGGTTGATTCTCATATTGTTACCACTAAAGACTATTTAAACTTTGTACTCTGTCAAGGTTTATTACCAGATACTGTCACTTTGGTAGATAGGCATTAATTTGAGGGAAATTGTTCAGTGGCTTCACAAATCAGGAGTAGAAGGGCATTAATTCTGTCCACTTTATAGGTACCTACATGTACATCAGTTAATAAACATGAGACGCACAAAGGCATTGCTTCCATAGACTTGATATGTGGGAAGTGCAGGCAAGAGGTAGAAAGATATATCACAGTTGATATTGTCAACTTTGGACAGATGTTGTACAGTCTGTACCTTTATTACATTGTAACACTAGCAGAAAGACAGAAATCTCATACTGGTATCAAATATCAAATATATGCTATATACTATGTGCTGTGCATCAGTAATAATATGCTTGAGAACAAGAAGGCTATTGAGCTTGTGGACTTTGAATAGTTCAGCAAGATTTTATGGCGCGGGAGATAATTTATGTCATAGACATTGAACATTGTTATGACCTATTCAAATGTTGAACGACATATTAATTGCAATAAAAAAACACATGAATATTAATTGTCCTGGCTACATATTGAACCACTGAGAACCACTCTTAAAGGGATGGTACAGTATTGATGGAGATAAGAACTGGGCGTTTAAATTTTTGTGAGATACCAAGAAAACACTTCTGAAAAGTACAGAGCATACCATTCTAGGAGGAATTCAAAGTTTACTTGATGAAAATCGGATTTGGAATGGCTGAAACATCCAAAAACAAAGTAAAACAAAGTGATTGTAATAGAATGGCTCTGATTTGGATATCTCAGCCATTTCAAAATCAGTTTTCATCAAATAAACATTGAATTCCTCGTGGACTTTAATACTTGCTCTTTCATATCTCGTAAGAGGTTTCTCATTATCTCACTAAAAAGTGTTAGAAACCTGAAGTCAGGTCTCAACCAAAACTATATGATCCTTTTAAATTGCAGGAAACACTGTCAGTAATAATGCCTCATTGAAACTGTTGATAGCTCTGTGATCACATGAGTACTGATGATGGTGATTATACTGTTTATATGCGACTATACTGATGACAACAATGTGACAATATGGATACCGATATGCAATATCAACAATTAATTTATTTACATAATTGTCATGTTCATGTACATTGTAATCTCTGTCACTCATGTGCTATTACTTTCCTTTAATTAGTCTCTCATCCCCCAAAATCAAAGGTTTACGCTCAACGACCGAGTATTCCTGTCACAAGCTTTAAGCTTTATGGTCAGCACTAATGCCCCAGACATTAACAATTCTCTAAAACTTTTCAATCACACATTACAGTGTAAATACTTGAAACATCTCTTTGTAAAGCAAGTTTTCATGTAGTACTGTTCTGTTCATGCTGGTGTTAATTGATGTACATGTAAATGCACACTTCACTTGTATTGTCTGCACTAGATTTAAACTGTTCAGTGTTTCTGTGGGTCTAGGGCAATTATCCCCTGGGCAATTACCCCAGACCCATCCCCTGACCCCTAACCCTAATCTTAATCCTGAGCCTAATCCTAACCCTAACCCTAAGCCAAACTTTAACTTTAAACCTTCCCAACCCTAATCTTTACTCTCAGCTTATTACTAAATCACTAAACAGTATTTAGCAAAGGGGTAATTGTCCGGGGGGGGGGGGGGGGGGGGGGGGAGTTAGGGTTATCCTGATACAGTTTGTATCTTTATTATCTTATTACATAGAGAAAAATGACGATATCCCCTGAAAATTCTGAATGGTAGTGTGTAGTGATGATGACCTCAAGGTGACAATATCGGTGGAAGTCAGACAGATATTATTAGGACAATTGTTCCCTTTTGTCGCTGAACCATTGGGACATGTCACGCCTCGCACTCCCGCACGCATGATCTGCCAAATGACATTGCCGCGCATTATTCAGCAGAGAGCGTTTTTCTTCGACAGCCTCATAAACTGACTGTAATGCCCTCGGCGGCCTTGGAATCCTGTGAAGAGGGATTGCGTGTCAGACCATGGGTGTTGCATTGCATATGGTTTTACTCTCCATACCTCACTGCTCGGATGAGTTTACTGCCAAGTATGACACACTGTGTTTGATTTAATAATGAGTCACATGCCTGCCTGTAGCATTAAGATGACAGCTTGTATGCATCAGTTCCGAGAACAAGAAGAAAAATAATAAAAGTCTTCCTATAGTTTGTTTTGTAATACAAATATAAGTCATAATACAAACTAGACGTCATTAATGTTGATACCAATTTTATGTGAACCTGTACGTCAGTGATTCCTTTCTATTTTTCTGTCTTTTTTTTTTCCTCTGATCATTGAACACATAGGCCATTCTCTTTAATGAGTATGATGTTTGTTTGGACTTGGTCGATGATATTAATGAGTTTGTTTGTCTATCACATTTGCATCATGTTTAGATTAAGAGGGAGAGATTGAGTATATTACTGCAACATGCTCACATTCTTGTGCAACATGCTCAAAAGCCAGCAACATGCTATGCAACATCCTCAGGAATTGGCAACATGCGCAAAATAAAATGTAATCAAACATGTGAAAAAAAAAAAACATACGTCCAAAACTTGAGAAACATCAAACTACTCAGAAAATTTGTGCCCAAAACATGAGACTGAACAGCGAATGTAAGAAGCACAGTGTGAAATCAGTCGTGAAATATTGCATGCACTCATGATGTGCACTCCGGGCACCATACAACTTCCGCAATATTCACACATTCACATATTGCAACATGCTCAAATTTCAAGGTGTGGACCACCCTAGGTTTAAACTCCTATGTGTCACTAAATTCATAATTGCTCCTTATATTTGCTCTACATTTTAAGAATTTATAGTCTGTATTTCTGATTGAAGTTTGCAAATCTTTTTTTTTTCCTGATTTTATGCACATTTTCTGACTCTGTCTGGGTTCCCTCAGATAATTTGTCTGCAGTGTAAGACATGCAGTAAAATTCAGAGTTGCCAATCTAATGACAAGATGATAATTTCTGCAGCAAAATTCAAAGTTGCCAATTTAATCTGGAGCAAAATTCAGAGTTGTCAATTTAATAACAAAATGATTATTTCTGCAGCAAAATTCAGAGTTGCCAATTTAATGACATGATATTTCTGCAGCAGTTTTCAGAGTTGCCAATTTTTAATGATTATAAAATGATAATTTCTATCACAAAATTCAGGGTTGCAAATTTGATAATAATTCTGCAGTAGATTTCAGAGCTGCCAGTTTAATGATGCAAAGATGATGACTTCCCCAGCAAAATTTCCCCAGGATTCAGTGGGTGAATTGCTCTCTTCCAGACTGTATCTGTTGCTTTTCTGTATGCAGTACATATAATGCACCAGATTATACTTGACAGTAACCAGGAACATGTACAGGCAGAGTTGGAAAATGATATCAAGTTGCACTGACTTCATGCGCAAGATCATCTCTCAAAGCACGGAGATTTATGCCTTGCAACGTACCTCAATGCGGCATGATTTAGAAATACACGCACATACACACACATTTGATGTTGGCTGCCGCCCACTTTATTATAGGTACTAGAGTGCGAAAAACAGCTACCCTGATATCTTAGCAAATTTCACTCTCTAGAGTCCTCAAGATACAACACTACAGGCGAACGTGTGGCCTGATAATATCAATACTACTGATAAATGTATCCCTCCAATACAGGCTTGTTTCGTTTTCATTTTGTGGGATGAACATTTGTCTTCTTCCAATGCTTATGTACCTGGTCAGGCCTAAACCTGAGAACTAAGTGCATGTAGGTTAAGTGAGGCATACTGTGTGCCTTTGCGTATAATACTAGATGTTAGCTAGTGAAAAGAATGAATAGAGAGGGAAATGTACTCATGCACATATTCTGAATGTCTCTTCCTCGCACTGTAGAATGGGAGAATCTAGTCAGTGACAAAGGGCTTTCTTGTGACATGTGCAATAAATTGTGAGACGTACTGACATTTACCACAATGCTCTGAGCATACAGGGCTGTTGGTTGTATGTTTTGACATTCGACTGTGATCTTTGCTTGTTCCTTTGTGTAGTAACTAGGCGTGGAAGTGGCCTGTGTTTCAACGTATCGGTTGTCATTCCATGCACAGTGGGTGTCCGCTCAAGTCACATGTGTGCAAAGGCGCAAAATTGATACCGAAACCTACTCGCAGGGGAATTTAATTTAAAAGAGAAAGGGGTTGGGAGAGGATGCAGTAGAAAGTGAGAGAGGAAGAGAGGGAAGAGATCAAGTTACTCTCGAGTGCCAGGTCCCCCGAAACAAAAGGAGCAGGCCTGGATGAAATGTGACTCGCGATTGGGCGTACGTGGAATGCGAGAAAAACACGGGGAAAACTTTCTCACCGTTGCCGTGTGTCGAGTCGAGCGGCCGGAGATATGGGACAGTCCCATGCCGTCTGTCACTGTTAGGAGCTATGACATCAGACCCCAGTGATCATGTGACTTGTCTTGAAGTAGGTCTGTGTGCTGAGCAATCCGCAGAGGTCTGCCACTTAGGAAAACCAGAAACACTTGTCTACGAACTGTCATAGCCTATCTTCATCTATCTTATCTCTCTGTCTGTCTATCTATCTATCTATCTGTCTATCTATCTGTCTGTCTGTCTATCGGTCTGTCTATCTATCTATTTATCTATCTATCTATCTATCTATCTATCTATCTATCTATTTATCTATCTATCTGTCTGTCTATCTATTTATCTATCTGTCTGTCTATCTATCTATCTATCTGTCTATCTATCTATCTGTCTATCTATCTATCTATCTATCTGTCTATCTATCTATCTATCTATCTATTTATCTCTCTATCAGTCTGTCTATCTATCTATCTGTCTGTCTGTCATATCTGTCTGTAAGTCTATCTATCTTTAGAGAGACAGAGAGTTGTTTGTTTGTTTGTTTGTTTGTTTGTTTGTTTGTTTGTTTGTTTGTTTGTTCGTGAAGAAGGATGGGAGGGGGATATTCCCACAAAAAAGACACATGGAATATGTAAAAAGAATATTTCATTTTCTACTGGTAGTGGCCCTAATTTCACATCTTTTAATCTATGCAACAATGGTTGCAAGCTTTGAGCATGAGCTCTCTCTCAAAAAAAAAAACCCAAACAAGCAAACAAAAAACAGAACATACTAAGGAATATGTTTCCACTGAGTTGAAGTATGCAATTGTGTACCATGTAAATTTTGACACTTGGTTACTGTGGCAACAAGCTGTGCCACAAAGAAGGCTTTACAAAAATTATATATAGCTTCAAGACTTCATTGTGTATGTTGTGACGCAATCTCATCGTACAGGATTAAAGCCGATCCATATCACACGCTGCTGACCGTGTATGACACATGTTCTTTATCATTCTTTGAAGTGTGTTTCTAACATTAGAAACTATGACATCACTTTGTGTCTTCCTAATGATCATGTTTTCTCTCTCTCTTTCTATTTCTTTTTCAACAATATCCAGGTACTAGGACACAGCTTTTATGGAAACAGGAGGTAAGAAAATGATCAGCTCTACAAGAGCTTTCTAAGTTTAAAGGGATGTTACAGTTTCGGTTGAGATGGGACTTGATGTTTCTAACCTCTTAGGGAGCAAATAATTCTAAAAGGAATTCAAATTCTATTTGATGAAAATCAGTTTTTAAATAGCTGAGAAAGCCAAAATAAAGCCATCTTAATAAAAGGTGGGACCCGCCTTTTATTAGGACCACTTTGTTTTACTTTGTTTTTTGATATCTTGGCCATTTCAAAACCAATTTTCACCAAATAAACTTTGAATATGCTTTTCAGCCTTTTCATGAGGTGGTTTTTAAGTATCTCGCAAAAAAAGTTAAAAGCTGAATTCTCAACTCAACCAATACTATACCATCCCTTTAAAGGACTTAAAACAAGAAAAGAAAATAAAAGAATGAAAGCACAGCTTTATTTGCTGTGTTTTGATTTGGTTTCCGCGAGGCTTATCGTGGTGTGCTTTAATTCTTTTGGTTTCATGTTTACTTTGTAGCATTGTAGTGTGTGGGAAGAGTCTACAACGTACACTGTATGACTGTCTTGAAATGCTATTGTTTTAAAGTCTGCACATGTATGTTTGGTAAAGGTGTCTGTCTGGCATTTAAAGTGGTACACGTCGGAGGAACAGATATGGTATTTCCTCGAAAGCACCTGTTGGTTTAATAGACGTATAACTTTCCGAGAGATTATATCTTTTCCTGGAAGTTAGCATGGTGAGAGGTTCAAACTCCATTCAGTTGTGCATGGTCCACCTTGTATACTTGTCTGTTAGATGGGTGTTAGTTCTGACGTGGACCTTCTGAGACCTACATTGGGATTGGTACATTCCAGCACATTGTGATGACGGTCTGATTAAAATGTGAAATGGGGTGGGCCATTTCAGGAATAGTGCTCGTCAAAAAAGACAATTGCATTGTAGACCACCTACCAAAAAAAGAAAAAAAAAGAAATCAATTTATCTCTTAAAGTTGCTTCTGTTTAAATGAATCCAAGAGAAAGATATAAAAAAAGCCAAATTTGACATTTTTATGCCTCCGCCACGAAGTGGTGCCGGAGGCATTATGTTTTCGGGTTGTCCGTCCGTCCGTCCGTCCGTCCGTCTTTCCGTCCGTCCGTCCGTCCGTCCTTCCGTCCGTAATGAATTTTGTGGACAGCGTAACTAAAAAACCTTTTGAGGTATCCTAATGAAACTTGGCATGTATGTGTATTAGGGGGTGAAGTTGTGCCTATCAACTTTTGGGTGCACATGCTCAAGGTCAAAGGTCAAAAGGTCAAGGTCAAATACGTAAAATTTCACTATTTCTACCATAACTATGCAATGCTTGAAGATATTTTCTTGAAACTTAGTGTATACATGTATTACCCAATTAAGATTCTCTGGTGAAAGTTTGGGTTCATGAAGTCAAAGGTCAAAGGTCAAAAGGTCAAGTAAAATTATTAAAACTTCACTTTTTTCTCCATATCTTGGAAATTGTTCAAGGTATCTTCATGGAACATAGTATATATACATGTACTGACTGGCAGTGATTATCTAGAGAATTTATGGTTCATGGGTCAAAGGTCAGGGGTCAAAGGCCAAGGGCAACACTTCGAAATTTTACTATTTCCCTCATATTTATGCAATACCAGCAGGATTATCATTTTTTTTTGCACTTGGTGTATGCATGTATAACCTAATAGAGATTCTCTGGAAACTTTCTTTTTTCTTCTTTTTTTTGTTGTTTGCCTCAAAGGTCAAAAGGTCAAAGATCAAGGGAAAGTGCTGAACTAACTTTTTCTTCCATATCTCAGAAGTGACTCAAGTTATCTTGAAACTTACTATATATTTATGCATGTTGTGCCTGACAGTGATTATCCTATGAATTTTAGGGTCAAAGGCCAGATGAAAATGGTAACAATGAACTTTTCAATACAGAAATTGCACTTTTTCTCCATACCTTGAAAATTACTCAATGCATTATAAACTTATGAATGGGTCAAAGTCAAGTTAAAGTCCTTAAATCCCCAAATACATGCTCTCCTATTCATCCAATTAAACCTACAAATGTAGGTCAAGGAAGGTGAATATTCAACATATTTGTGACAAACTTGTCATTTTAATATTTTGCCAATTTTGTGAAAATCACTAATCACACATTGTCTACATGTACTATAGACCTATTAGGAGAATCATGCATTATGGCGGAGGCATACCAGTCGCCTTAGCGACATTTCTAGTTGTGGAATTGACATTCCAGTTTTGAACAAGTAGAATGAGAATGTGGCTTTAGTTGAGAACCAGAAAGGCATTAATACCATATAAAACCCACAGAGGTAATGAATGATGTTATGTATAGTGTACCAATACATCATAAGTAATGATAGTCTCATTGTAACCTAAGATAATTGCCTTTTAATGTAACATAGCACTCGACAAAGAAAAAAAGAAAGTTCTCCCTAAAGATGAAAAGGTGCTTTAATTGTATGACAAAGATATTTGTATTATATATGAAGAAATGAAAATACATTGTTATAGCTTGTCACCGAGTCAGAGTTCTTTTGCATGAATGTACAATGAAATTAGAGTCCCTGATGTTGGATTATAATGGACCAAAAGTCAAGTTGTGTTTAGTATCAACTCTAACTTTGTATCCAGCGGAGATCATATGGAAGTTACATACATCATGTATGAGTACGTATTGTATACCCGAGATCACATTAATGACAAAATTGATGTTAGAGACACAATGACAAAGGCAATTTTCACAAATCTTAACAGAGTTCTAAATCCTCTACACTTTTGTTTTCTTCTCATCCTGTGTTTGTCCTGGTTGCCTAGGTAACGGAGAGGGGCTGAACTGCTCCAATGCGAGGGCAGTCAAGCTGGTGGTAGTCGGGGATGGAGCCGTCGGCAAGACCTGCATGCTCTGGTCGTACACGCGCAATGCATTCCCCAAAGAGTATATACCCACAGTGTAAGTCTCAGTCCCATCCAAGAGGTATCGTGTAGTGTTACGGCCACGTTCCCTCAGATGCGACAAACAATTGACTACCATACCCAGTCCATGCACAAGAAGATAACAATGTACAAAAAATGATATAATGCATCCCAATTCTTGAACCATGTGTGCTTTTTGTAGTGTTGTTAACAGCATTCTTAATGCAACTGATTGAAAAAATGATGAGTTCGTGATTTTGAAAAACAGCATTCTGTCAGTCGCCAAAGACGAGTTGTCCAGTCTGCACCCCTTTGGTCAAATGGAATATTCCTCATCAACAGCATAGGAATGTCATGAAACTGTATAAACCCTAATTGGAATGAATGTAGGACTGAGATCAGTAAATCTTCTTTCTCATCTGCTCGGGAAGAATATACATAGTAGAATTGATGCAGTTAGTGTTAAAGGGGAAGGCTAGTAACTGATCAGTGGGAATCAGTGGAAATGCTGGGAGATGATTGTTCCAATCCTTATGGGATTCATTCAAGAGTTCGTTGTATATCTATTGTTGTGTGAAAATGATTTGCTTCAGAATGGTCTCATATTCAAGTAATGTGCAGTTTAATGCTTCCAGGTTAGCGTCCCTGGTCAGTAACAGAGCATTAATCTGCACATTACTTGAATATGAGACCGTTCTGAAGCAAATCATTTTCACACAACAATATATATACAATGAACACTTGAATGAATCCTATAAGGATTGGAACAATCATCTCCCAGCATTTCCACTGATTCCCACTGATCAGTTACTAGCCTTCCCCTTTAAGTTGAGGTACGAATTCACCAAATTTGGCAGCAGATATTGCCATAGTACCTTGATGAGGATAACGTAGGAAACAATGAGTATAACTGTATGGATATGTGGATTTTTACACTTATTCTGTGGAAAGTTGCCATATAATGTTTAATCATCAATGTACAACAAGTTATCATTGTGTAAGCAACCAATTTTCTCAACGCAACATCATACTCATAGCCCAGGCTTGTGTTTTTACGTTAAAGAGCTGTGCCCAATGCATAGCAAAATATATTCACTGTACTGCCAGCTACTGATTCCACTCAATAGCATAGTGCAACCATGTGCACTTCTGTGTACTATGAATAGCTCTCCTAGATGGTGTATACCAATATAATAAAGTAATTTCACTGGTCCAATTAAGTTTTCAAATGAGAGTCTAGCTGCAGTATTAAGTATGGCATTTTGATTGCTACAGTGATGACCCTTAATCTTCATACCGAAATCCCATTTGATACCTATCTCCTTCTTCACTCTCCCTCCCCCGTTCCCTCTCCCCACCCCCACACACTGCTTGTCCAGGTTTGACAATTTCTCTCAGCTGATGACAGTCAACGACCAGAAGGTGAACCTAGGATTATGGGATACAGCTGGGCAGGAAGACTACGACAGACTGCGACCACTCTCGTACCCACAGGTACAGTAGGGCCGGTTGGAGGAGTAGTCTCTGTTGGTCCAGCCACTTTCTCCATTTCTGTGGTGGCCTGTGCTTCACTCGTGACGTCCACTTACTGTATATGCTGAATATTTTGCGATGTTTTTATTTTTGCGAATTTTGCGAGTCGGGTGCTATTCGCGAATTTAAAGACACACAAAAATAATTGATAACGAATACGATTGATAAATTGTATCAATATAAAATGATACAATTTTCTGTAAGTTTATTTGATTAAGAATGCATTCATATTCTGAACACACTCTAATCATAAACTGCATGTACTATGGGGATCAAGTTTTTACTGTAAGTCCATATAGGAGATTAATCAATATCATTTTCTGTACGGCTGTATGATTATGTGTACATTTGTAGAGCCTGAACACACTCTAATCACAAAATGCAGTTTTGGTTAAGTCTGACTGTACGTCCATATAGCAGATTAATCAATACCGTATCATTTTCGATAAGTCTTTCTAATCTTGCATACACTCATATTGACTGAACACACTCTAATCACAATCAACTGCAGTTGGGGGTCAAGTTTGACCGGAAGTCCACATAGGAAAAAATTTCGCCACAGTCTGGTAATCCTCCCCGGGGCTTGATGCAGTTTTGTGCAATTTTATTTGTTTTTAGACGTGATCGGCCTTCATAACTGTTTTCCACAAATACAGATGCCCCAAGAAAACAAGCAAGCAAGCAAACAAACAAACAATGGGCGTGGCATTTTATTGGTAGACAACACACATCTTGTTTGCAGTGCAATAACAGTCATTTTGTCAATAAATACAATGGTGTTTAGTCACACCCATTTCTGTTATGGAGGTGGAAGAGGATTGATCGTATTCACATTTTGAGGGATAATGGGGTACTAAAGAAAACATACACATAGTCCTTGATGGTTTTCAATTTCTCTGCCCACCATTATCCTATTTTTCCTATGTCAGTGTTGCTCTTTTGTAACTGATTTGAGCAACAAAAAATGTAAGAATTGAATATCCACCGAAGTGAGTAGCAAGTGTAGATATTGTTAAAATTCTGCTACGGTGTCTTACCATCTTCAGAGCACACTCAGTTTATGTCTCCTTGGTCACAGCAGTGCGTTCCATCTACTGTAATCACCATGTACCTACCCAAACATAATGTTTTGCAAATTAGGACTCGCATGACAATTTTGAGAGTGGTTTGATTTGTGATCGAAACTCACAGTTACAAATTAGAAATCAGCATTATCCCTTTATAAGAGAAGGGTTAGTGATTTCTGACCCTCAAAGACAATATGTCAAATTTCACATATTTCTTTGTACATTCTGTTGAAAAAAAGTGAAAATACAGTTTGAATTGAATTGAATTGAATGGAATGGAATTGAATTGAATTGAATGGAATTGAATTGAATTGAATTGAATTGAATTGAATTGAACTGACATGTGTGCTATGGAAGGCACTATTTTCATGAGTTGCTAATTTTACAAAAATTAGATCAACCAACTTGCAAAATTCAGGATAACAAAAGCATTGTGAAATACAACTCGTATACTGCTATAAGGATATTGAACTGTCAATATTTTTGTGATTTATTCATGCAAACAAACTAAATTAATATGTCTAATTGTATTTTTATGCCTCCGCCACGAAGTGGTGCCGGAGGCATTATGTTTTCGGGTTGTCCGTCCGTCCGTCCGTCTTTCCGTCCGTCCGTCCGTCCGTCCGTCCTTCCGTCCGTCCGTCCTTCCGTCCGTCCGTCCTTCCTTCCGTCCGTCCGTCCTTCCGTCCGTCCGTCCTTCCGTCCGTCCGTCCTTCCGTCCGTCCGTCCTTCCGTCCGTCCGTCCTTCCGTCCGTCCGTCCTTCCGTCCGTCTGTCCGTCCTTCCGTCCGTAATGAATTTTGTGGACAGCGTAACTAAAAAACCTTTTTAGGTATCCTAATGAAACTTGGCATGTATGTGTATTAGGGGGTTAAGTTGTGCCTATCAACTTTTGGGTGCACATGCTCAAGGTCAAAGGTCAAAAGGTCAAGGTCAAATACGTAAAATTTCACTATTTCCACCATATCTATGCAATGCCTGAAGATATTTTCTTAAAACTTAATGTATACATGTATTACCCAATTAAGATTCTCTGGTGAAAGTTTGGGGTCATGAGGTCAAAGGTCAAAGGTCAAAAGGTCAAGTAACAATATCAAAACTTCACTTTTTGCTCCCTGACTTGGAAATTGTTCAAGGTATCTTCATGGAACATAGTATATATACATGAACTGACTGGCAGTGATTATCTAGAGAATTTAGGGTTCATGGGGTCAAAGGTCAGGGGTCAAAGGTCAAGGGCAACACTTCAACATCTTACTATTTCCCTCATATTTATGCAATGCCAGCAGGATTATTATTTTTTTTTTTACACTTGGTGTATGCATGTATAACCTAATAGAGATTCTCTGGAAACTTTTTTTTTTTTTGCCTCAAAGGTCAAAAGGTTAAAGATCAAGGGAAAGTGCTGAACTAACTTTTTCTCCATATCTCAGAAGTGGCTCAAGTTATCTTGACACTTTCTACATATTTATGCATGTTCTGCCTGACAGTGATTATCCTATGAATTGTAGAGTCAAAGGCCAGATGAAAATGGTAACAATGTACTTTTCAATACAGAAATTGCACTTTTTCTCCATACCTTGAAAATTACTCAATGCATAAACTTATGAATGGGCAAAGTCATGTTAAAGTCCTTAAATCCCCAAATACATGCTCTCCTATTCATCCAATTAAACCTAGGTCAAGGAAGGTGAACATTCAAGACATTTGTGACAAACTTGTCATTTTAATATTTTGCCAATTTTGTGAAAATATAATCACACATTGTCCACATGTACTATAGACCTATTAGGAGAATCATGCATTATGGCGGAGGCATACCAGTCACCTTAGCGACATTTCTAGTTTTTATTTCCAATTTCCTCTCTCCTCACATTTCTTTCTCCCTTTGCAGACAGATATATTCCTTGTATGTTACAGTATAACCAGTCATCCGTCAGAATCCAATGTCTCCACGAAATGGATACCAGAGCTGCAGCACCACGCACAGGGCGTCCCATTCATCCTAGTCGGTGAGTAGTAGATGAGACGCCGGGAAGGGGATAGTCCTTGAGCAGGGTCCTAACGTGAAGGTCAAAGGGAAGGGCCAAAATTTGAATCGTCTCTGCATGCCTCTTCTCCGCCTGCTCCTCTCTCGTTCAGTTTACCACAAACGTTCATGAGTTCATGTCGAAATTCTAACTTTTCAGCTTGTAGATTAGACATGGGGATGTGGCAGTCTGATTGACTGGTCAAATGGATCGGTCAGATGGGTCGGGCAGATCGACCGTCTTCAAGCTTGAGCAGGACCATACTGTGAAGGTCAAAGAGAAGGGCCAAAATTTGAATTGTCTTTGCATGCCTCTTCCCCGCCCCCTCCTCCCTTTTAAGTTTACAACAAACATTCAAGTTAGTGAGCTAATGTCAAATTCTAACTCAAAGGTCTCACAACTTTGTGACGAGGAACAAAAAAAAAAAAAATGTTCCTCTGAACTAAGAGAGTATACAAAGTCCAGTCAGCGGTATTCGAGTATCAATATCACGGAGGAATATTCAGAGTGAGACTAGATTCGAGGTAGTTTCTCTTGAGCGATTTATGCACCACAACTTAATGGCGGGATTGAGAGTCACGTTTCTTGGCATCTCCCTGCTAGCCGTGTGCTCTCAGAGCGTGCCTTCTGAAACTCGCTCTTCATTTTACAGCCAGCAGTAGAACGCCTGAAAGTGAAATGAAACAGTTTTGTAGCAGCTCGAGAGGTTTCGTGCTCGAGAACAGCCCCTCTTCTAATCTCTCCTCGGGGTCCTTATCGTTTAACAGGATTGTAAACCACTCCGCGCTTTTCCACGAAGGAATGCCATTCTCGTGGTAAAGTGTTTGGATGAGGGCTCTTGTTGTTTGGGTGTTGGGAGAAAACAAATGCAAGACTTGAGTCCAAGGATGATGACCTGTATTTCCCTGATGAGAGAGAAAGTAGACAGATGCAAAACTGATCTCAGTGAATTCTTGAAACATGACCTCTTCCACATCCAGACTTCTCTAGAAACGTGCCCTTGTTATTGTCTGTTGTTACTACCACTGGTAGCACTGCGTGAGATGCGCAGTTGTGTTTCCTGTACTGTAAAACCAGTCATATTCAAGGCATGAAATGTTCGCGAATTGGAGCCGGCTGCCTTTTTCGCAACATGAAATTTTCGCAAATTGCCACTGGCATTCAGTGCATATAGTGTCAACGAGAACTTTTGCTTGCATTTACGAAAATTTCATGCATGTGAACATTTCTGGTTGTAGAGTACAAGTGTATGTGATTATAGAGGTCTCCCCCCCCCCCCCCCCCCAAAAAAAAAAAAGAAAAAAAAAAAGTGAGCAGCAATATTTGGATCTGATTGAAATGTTGCTCTATTAACCCAGAAATATGCCATAGAGTGCCACACTCTGCGAGAAATCTGTGCAATTTGGTCCGACGAGGAACACAAGCCATTTAAATTTCTGCAAGCATTATACATACAATGCACATACTTCAGTGGATCAGTGAATATTACATTGCACAAGTTCATTTTGAAATGGTTAAAACCTGTGAGGTACAGCGAAGTGAGTTTTTGGCCGTTTCTAAAATTGATGAGTGCATCCACTTCTACCAATTCATGAAATATGCCTCTGCATCGTATGTGCTCTAGACTCTGACTAGTAAAATGGCCAAATTAAATCTATTTTCTATTCATTTCAATTTTAATTTATTTTCATATTTCTCATGAAAATGCAACAGAAAAAAAACCCCAACTACAATTATACAATACCAAAATTGCAAAACATAAATTAAGTGAGACTTCACCTGAATGTACAACAGTCTGTCTCAATATAAAACACAAAGGTCTTGTTACAGTAGTGTTGCACTATGCTTATAGCACAAGAAATATGATGGGACTCATGTAAAAGCAAGCTTGTTCAGTCATAGGTCCCAGGATAAATCCCAGGATACGGGGAAATGTGGAACACAGGTATCTATTTAAACCGTATTATTGAGGGGATTTGATTTGATAATGCTAAATCATGCATCCACTTCAAAAATTTACGAGAATGTATTTTGCCTACACATGGCCACCCACAAATTTAGTGGGATAATCATTACACAAGAATTATATCCTGCACCTGGCTCCACAAAGTAAATGGACATTAATCGTTTAATGGCCGTCAGTCAGTTAGATATCAGAGATTCTTAGATTTCCTTTTTAATCTTTGATACAAGTTATCTGCAAATGAAAGAATAATTTTGCAGACCAACTCACGACGTGAGACATTTCATCAGACATCTCTGCTCTGTTTGCTTAGTGAGAAATAGTTGATTTGGTTCAATTTTATAGCAAATATACTTTATAGCACTGTAATTCCAAATTAAACCTATTTTTTGTTTTCCAATATGTATTGTAAAATTGGCATATGTATGTATAAGAAAGAATATAGCTATGCTATTTCTTTCAGTGTGAGGATTAATGACAGAAAGTTGCTAATGCATCAGCAGATAATCTTCATCATTTAGCACTGGATTTCTTCTTATACATAAGAAAAGTGGGCTTGCTAACGACTTTCATTCTTACTGGATCAATTGTCATGATGTACATGTCCTATGGTTATTGCTAGGCTAGTAATTGCCAACTCATCCCCAATGAATCTGATTATTGTGCAGTCTTGGTAATATTCAGAAGCTTTGAAATCAGCATATCGTCAGTTGAGAACCAGGGGGAGGGCGTTATCGTGTTTTAAGATTTTGCGCGTAAATAAGAATAAAACAATCAACTTTCATGAAATATAAAGTTTACTTACACAAAAGTAGGTAGATTCATAAGCATTGTTCCAAATATAGGGTGAAATAGTGCCTTGTGATTTTGATTTTTAAATTTTACCGAAAATGAAAATAATTTGAAATTTACACCATAATGTAGAAGAGATCAAGCTCTACAACATGATACCAATAACTTGATACCCCACAAAATTGTGGTAAAGCCCTTAGGTTCTCAACCGACGATACTGAGTATACATAATTGGTAGATTAGCAGTGGTGTAACAATCAGCTTTTCATGCAGATACGGTATTTCTGAAACCCAGAATAAATGCAGAGGTTTTAGTCACACCAAGATGGTGGTTGCTTTATTTCTGCTTTGTGTAGATTTTGCAACTACTTTTTGTTTCCCAAACAGAGCTGTTCTCATGTGGTTTTGGATATTTTTCGTCCCCGTCCCCTCTTGTTCCTTTCTGCTGTCCCCAAAGGTACCAAAATTGACCTGCGGGAAAACCCCACGCCGGAGGAGCTGAAGAAGTTAAAGGACAAGCAGCCGTTCAAGAAGGAGCACGGGGTCCAGCTGGCCAAGAAGCTAGGAGCAGTAGCCTACATGGAGTGCTCGGCATTAACGCAAAAAGGCCTTAAAGAAGTGAGTATTGGGACCGACGTTCCAGGAAAAAGTTTCTCCGATATCGTCTGTCAATCGCTGCTATAGTAATGATATGATGAACAAAAGACATTGCTTGGAAAACATGCAAGTTCTGCTCTGTCTAGGGGAATGATGCATTCAATGTCTTTTGTTAATCGCATTAGTACTTGACCAGTGATTGGCAGATGATGTCATGAACAGAATTTTGGTTTGGAAGGGTTTTTTTTCTCTTTTTTTTGTGGGCATATCCAAGTAGTCTTAAGAAAAATAATAACAGATATGTATGCCAAAAAACTTAGATATCTTTTGGCCACATATGCGATAATTGGGGTAATATAAATCAGCACAAGTTAACATGCATTTACACTGCTAGGGTCCTTTAATTTTAGAAATATCCCAATCTGTCTTTAAAAAGATAGCATTGGATCTTACTCCCAGCTCCTGGACTGGGGCAACACCCAAGAAATAAGAAGTCAAACCCTTTTTACGCATGAATGAACAGATGCAAATGACATATTATTGCTGTCATTGTAGACAGGGCTCAACATTATCACTTTCATGGGGAAAGTAAACTTATGATTCGGGCAAGTGAATACTATGTACAAATATGCTAAAAATGACTTGTCTGATCTGAGGAGGAAAACTTTTGACTTCTGTATGAAAATCTGAAGCTCCTCAAGTCAATAAATACATTTGGCACTATTTGGGGGGCAAGTGCATTTGCTCTCGGGCAAGTAAAAATGTGAAAATTGGTGATTGTACAGGAAAAGTTAATGTTGGGCTCTGGGGTCCGTTTCAAGAAAGTCTTATGAGACACTTTTTGCTCATAAGACACACTTTTGAGAGACTTAACGAAATGGGTTTTACTTCTCTTTGAAAGTTTCACACAGCTACATATGATCGAATTTGGCCATTCTGAGATTTATGTGAAGACTTGTAATATGTGATGACTTCATGGAAATGTACCCGTGGTTGTGGATATCTCCCTTGTTATGCCTGGTAGACCATAAAGTCTACCTCGATTCCAACATTTTCTGTCCCTCCTTTTTCACCCCCCTTCCCCCTCCCCTTCACTTGGAAATTTTATGACTGTTTTAAGTTATGTTTAGCAAGCTTTTATGTGTACGCAGTGTTTTTAAATGTAATTTGATTTTGTGGCTGTTTATTTAGTCTTTGGGCTGGGGGCAAATGAGCCAACTCCTTGCGAGCAGTCCCTAAATCAAAAGCCCAGACAAAATAGGCTTAAACTATTAAACAGGGTATAATTACTTGCACGCTGTTTTGCGTGATGGTTGCTCACAAAGCATTGTTCAGTGTGTACAAAATTTCATTCCTGTGCTTTTTAGACAAAATGATAACTTGCTATTAAAGTAAGGGGTTTCTCCACTTTAAACAGTTTCCTCTGAGATTCTGCTATCTGTAAAGATATTATAATAAGACCATCTGTTTATTGTAGACATCTTATTGCATGACTGTGTGAGACAAAAGATGTTTTTTATGTATCATTTTTGTCCTATATTCATTGCGTCTTCCTTTTACAAATGTCACTGCATGTTCGCCTACCATCCATGACTTGCACGGAATAAAGCTTTGTATATCATCCACCTACCATTTATAAATGTCTTTATTGTCTTGTATGAGTATCATTTTGAGCAGCAAACCATAGAAAAAAACGAGTTTAGATATTTACAAGAAGAAGATTTGGAAGCATGTTAATTTCATAAGATGGAGAAATTATAGTATGTCCCATCTTCTGTTTTTATGTTTGAACTTTGCTTTTATCAGATTTGAGTTTGCGTACCTGGTTTCCCTGAATGTTTTTTCTGTTATGTCACTGTTTGATTTGATTTTGCAGGTTTTTGAAAAAGCAGTGATGACCGTTCTGGACCCGCCCAAGCAAAAACCCCGTAGGACTCACAAATGCACTCTTGTTTGAAGCACGGCGCCGTGCGGGCGTCGCCCTCCTCTCCTCCCGCCAGTCCCGATTGTGTGACCACCACTCTCATCTCCGCCCCGCTGCTTTTTACCCGTGCCCTCTGTGTTCTTGTCCTGGTTTGGTGAAGATTATATTAACTCCTGATCTACACTTTCAAAGACACTTTCAAAGACATTTGCCCAACAGTCTATATATTCTTCTCTCTTTTTTTTTTGTCCCTTGTTTTCTCCGCATCTTACTTTTCTCACTCACATCCAGGTGTTTGAAAGGGCTGTCCAAACCGTGCTGAATCCCCCCAAGCAAAAAGAAAACAAAAGGAAGGTTTGCAAAATTGTTTGAGAGTCCAGTCCGGCGCTGCTGCCGTTGCCGCCGCCGCCGACTGGCCCAAAGTCTGTACAGTTTTATCATTCTAAGATAATTCAGCTGTTAGAAGCTGCGATCCATTTCATTTATTTCAAGTCGTCAAACGTCATGGCAACTGTTGCTACGATGGTGGGGACTTTGGATGCTTGCAAGCGCCCGTGGAGGAACAGCAGCGGGGGAAAAAAAAAGAAAGAAAGAAAGAAAATTCCAGCAATTTACAATTTCTGTGCACTGCTTATGAGGAAGAAATACTACCGAAGATATTGTAAGTTCCGGTAATTCAGAAATGTGGTCGTAACTTGAAAATGTGAATAGATAACTTTAATCCACAAAGTGTCATTATGTGATGGTAGTAAGAAGTATGTATAGAATACCATTTTGTATATTCACAATTTTTTTTTTCAATATCTCTTCTCTCTTTTTTTTATGGATATAGCCTCTCTTTGATCACTGTACATAATTTATTTGAAATACTTGACTGTGATATCTTATGTCCCTTAAAGTTGAAGTAATGCATCGGGTGTAAGTTATTTTGCATTTCACCGATCTTGCAGGTTGTAGCGTGCAGGGATCTGAATATGTTTTCACGAAGACATACGGAACTCTGGTAAATCGATCACACAGCTGGTACAGATGAATACTTGCCCAAAGAAAATCCAGTATGTAGTGTCGATAGTGTTGATGGCTATGCAAACCCGGTATATTTGCATTTCATCGGCACTACGACTGTTTGACAGATGTGCTGTCGGAAACACGTCAATGATTTTTTTATCAAGATTTTTCTACGTTCCTGATATGCACAATCTTCCAAAAGTTTCCTCTTTTTCTCTCTCTGTTTTTTTTTTTCCAAGGACAATTTATCTGTGAACATTGAGTGAGTGACGTTGCTTTGCGCGTATTTCGACAATTTGATGCATATCTGTGATTGACTAAAATTTATGCAGAATTTTTTTCTCGTTACTAACTGGGGGCATGAGTGTTTGGAGGCTATGGTTGTCAGGGAGATTGGTGTCGCAACCACTGGAGACTGCAATTTTTGTGGAGCTGCAGCCCCGCGCACGGCCACTGGCGAAGGGAGCAAAGCTGAATTGTTTGGTGCACTGCAAATTAAAGGGAAGCAGTCCTGAGATTTTCACTGTACTGATAATTAAGAAGAGTAAAAAATATAACCTTTCACCAATTTATACGCGTGGACATCAAAAATTGTCTCCGTACGCGATTTTTAAAAAATAATTCCTGCAAGCGATCGTGTAAGAGCCTGCCAAAAGGTGCAACGTCATTGATGCCCTACTCTCAAGTTGACAGCCGTGGCTCAGAAAACCAATTTAAGTGTTCAAAATGATCATATCTGATTTTTTCATAAAATGTGACAATATGTGCTTTTATTATTTCAAACAAAATATTTCAAGCCTATTTATATATACAATTAATATAAAAATAGATAGTAAACATGTATTTATAAATAACTAGAGAGCGTACGCATGACGAGCAGAACACCGGTGGAAAGAGTTGTGCGTCGATGACGTATGACTCTCCGCCAAGACTTGCTCATTAGCATATTCACCATGCAGAGTCACACTTTTTCAACCAAAATGTACAAGCTTATTTGGTGATTTGAAAGTTTGTTTTGGTGAAAGTAGTTCATTGGAGGTACCAACAACAACATATTTTTTTACATTTCGTGAGGACTGCGTCCCTTTAATGATCAGCATGGCCCTGGGCACTCTGCCCAGAGCTCAGATTGACGATACGTCTGACTCAGTGGGCAGAAAAAAAAAATAATAAATTGATAAATAACCTGTAAGGTAAGAAAATTGGCATGCTTAGCTTCTCTTCCTTAAATACTTGAATTAATCCTTTCCCTTCTCCACCCTCCCCCACCATTATTGTCCCATGCAATTATATCAACAAACCACTGGGCTACACAAATCTCAATGTGTGGGACTGCATTTTAGGTGATTGCACTGTTGTAAAACATGGCTCCCTAAAATTGTTTGTTCCTGGTCACTTTTGGGGCTTAGTGCGCTTATAAAGATCTATCGAAACTGGCTCCATGTCACTCTCTTTAATTAGGAGGAGGAGGAAATAATATGGACTGAAATAGATATTGTTTCATTTCATTTCATTTCATTTATTTTCCACTTTCATAATTGGTTTACAAACTTTGAATTAAAAACAAACAGACAGATAAACAAACAAACAAAAATACATGGTGTCAAATATGATAGTGGTGGAATCATGAGAAGCACAAAGGCTTATTGAAAATGATCCCTTAAGAAATATCGTGATGTGAATATATGTAATCATTTATAATCATTGGTTTGTAACTGAATTGAAACAAACATGAATGCAAAATACGATAAGATTTACAACTTGAATCAATAAAAAACGGATACGTGTAGATATGAAAGTAAAGAAGAAAAGAAGAAAACTCAATATTTAACTATTCATCAACTTGTAACTTGATTGCATCAAAAAGATGTTGTTTAAATAATCTTTTAAATTGTCTTACGGTCTTACTGATCCTGAAAACTATATTCAAATTATTCCATAAAATAGTACCTTTGTAAAATATTGATGACTGCGAACAAGATGTGCGATTTAATGGGAGATGAATACTCTGAGCATTTCTGGTATTATAATCATGAATTGAACTATTGAGGGTAAAATAATCAGAGAATGCATCAGGGAGAAAACTATTATTAAGTCTAAACATGAATATTGCCGACTCCAATGAAATTAAATCTTGAATGGGTAATATTCGAGTTTCTAAAGATTGTATGAAATGGATTACGAGATCCAAGGAGAGCATGGACCGTTCACTGTATCGGCTGGTAGCGCATTGAGTTGTGTATCCAGTACACTGCCTCTACTTGTGGAGATAAGGTGACACTCTGCTCTGCTTTGAAGCAGCAAATCCAATTTGTAGGGCATCGCTAGATACCATTGATGTTAACGATTTAAAGAATCCAATAAACGTCTTACAGAGGCGTGATTATAGATATGCCAAAATCTGAAACAGTTACCTGGGAGGACTAGATGTTATTTTAAAACCAGTTCACAGTTTCATAAATTAAGGGGAAACACCTCAAAAAAGAAATATACATATATGTATATATGTTTTTGTGTATACATGTATATCTGTCTTCGGCAAAATATATAACTCATTTCCCCTTCTTAGTTATATACGTAATTTTTCATACCAGCTGTGCAGAATAATTTTCTGGGCATCTGGAATGTCGGAAGTTTTTGACATCAAACAAATTAAAGGGACCTTTTTTTTTTTTTTTCAGGGGTGCATGGTGTGTTCATTTGTGGCGGAAAAAGTGCAATGACCTTGGGGCAGTCACCAATCCGTTTTCAATCTCTGACTCAGGCAAGCATTGTAATGCTCTCTCTCTGCAAAGTTTTGAAAATTTGAGGTGTATGTAATTTCTGCAGCGACTTTGCATCCTGTTGATAGCACCAGCCCTCCTCCCCACCCCCCCCCCTCATACATTGCAGAAGAATCTCATTTCCAACCAGTCTCCTACTAGTTACCAAACACTCTAACCAAGGTCAATTAACACCTTTCTTCTATGTAATCCATTGGTGTACAGACAAACATATTTTGTATTCCGACCACTCTGTAATTTCATTATCACTAGCTCCTTTTTTTTTTTCTTGTGTGTGTGCATTTTTCTTCTTTTATTTGCCATGGTTCACTGTATTGTCTTTGGGTAGATTAAAACCACTTTTGTGTACATATATGCAAAGCGAAAATTCTGAACAACACGTGGATGTGAGATTTGGATAATTGTATTCTGAATGTTTGACAACTGTGCCTCTTTTTTTGACAATAGGAAGATCTGGAGAATTATCTGCATTTCTCCTTCTCTTGTTCATGAACAGAGTTTCACGTGATAGCAAGACAGAATAGCAAACACTGTATAGCAGAATAGCAGAGATCTCATGGCTTTGAGCCGATGTAGAACCTTGTCCTGTTTTTAGTGCATTTTGCCATGTGAAAAATGAGGACGTCCAGCCAGTTTGTGCGTTACGTGGTGGAGGTTGCGTGGGATAGGTAAAGATGCCAAGGATGGTGAACACTACAATGTAGAAGGAATTCTTAAACTTTGATGCCCAGATGATGCACTGGGGTACCACTCACAGTGAGGGTTAAGGGGATGCCCCACCCCCCCCCCCCATCATTTCACGACTGGTATTTTATGTAATCATCTCTCCACATGAACACACATTATAACGTTCCGTGCATTAGTTTGTATTTCTTCTGGTTAGAATATTGTACTTCGCGCAATGCAATCTAGAGATTTGGGTGGATTTTTTGTTTTGTTTTGTTTCTTAAAATGCTACATTTTATGGTAATGACAGAATTTAGTATGATAATATGTCTGGTGTGTATTAGCATTATGCAGCTGGTATGCAGATCTCCTCATCAAAAGCGTCAACACAAGTGACAGCGATGACGTGATTGGTGTGTAAGAGATAAAGGGTCAGATCAGCTATCTACCTAGCAAGTCTTCGCCCCCAAACTGATCATGTGACTGACATCTGATAGTGTACTAGACATTCGATGAAAGCTCTTTTTCATGATATTGCTGTGGCAAATTTCAGCACAATCAATGTGGCGTAAATGCTTCTCTTGGTCACTCTGTATTAGGGAATGAAATGACTGTGATGGATTTGTGAGAGCAATAGGGTAGAGGGAGAAACTCTGGCTTCGAAAATGACTTCACCTTGCTCGACAGAGTCCAAGTTGGGCGTTAAGCATCCATGCGTTGATAGGCCGATAGCCATTGAGGGCGCCACTCATTCTTATCTTGCCATCCGGCCAAAATTTCAAGACGTCCAGTGTTACACCGCATGCCTTTGGGCTTGCCGCGAGGAGTCTGCAGGCGCAGAGTGACCGAATGTTGGCGGCCAGAGTGCAAATGCCAGAGTTAGACATTGGTCAGTTCTTGTCATGGATGGAAAAAAAAAAAATTCCCGATTGCAACTTACCGACAAGAACACATTGTTGTGCAGAGTGACAATTTGATTTTTGTTGTTGCTGTTGTTGATTTGCCCGTTTGTTTGATGTGTATTCCAGGTTCTTGTAGCTGCGGACTACATAATTACCGTAGCTGGTGGTTGTGAGGGGTTGTGTCGCCGCAGTGAATGATCGGTCTATTTGCGATTTATCTGCAATATGTCCTCAAAATATGACACTCTTTGCAAAGTAGATTTTGAGTGACTGCCGTCTTGATCTTTCTCGCTGCTCTTCTCTTCCGATAGGTAGTATTATGGTGTTATGTAACATCAAGAGTTCCAAGTGAAATTGATACCTGAATGCTTGTATGGCAGTAGCGACACTGTACGAGTGTGAACAAGACTAACACTCGTGTGCATTAACTAACTGTCTGTGATTTCATCTAAAAAGAACGGTGAGAGCAACTCTAGTCAAAGTTCTTGCAAATCCCAATAGATGCATATCTTTCTATGGTAACAGAAACTCTGCCAAAGGGTGCACAATACTGCTGCATCATAGCTGCATCATTAGAAAAATTAAGATGGTAAAACTGAAAACAGGCAGACTTTTCAGGCCTCATCAAACATTCAAATGTAGCTGTTTGTATTGGCATCACCACACTGATTGCCACATCGACTGGAAAAGTTCGGGGGCACCATTTTTTGACAATAAACATGTTTTCCAGTGATGTTTGCCATTGTTGGTAAGTTGCAATGATTGCAGTTACCATGGCATCATCTTATATGCTTGCATCCGATTGCTCGCTTCCTGGCCACTGCCATAAAAAACTGTATCCACCACAACTTGTAATTGCAAACCTCATCACAACGTGGACACCAGGATAGTGAAATGCTCACCACCGACAATCTATCCTGTCACAGTTTTATCCATGGGCTCTGGCTGTGTCTGCTCTCTACTGCACATCTAGGGAATCCCAATCCCGATCATGTTAGTTTTTACCTCCACGAGGGAGGTTAGGTTTTTGCAGGTGTTAGGTTGTCTGTCTCCAAAATAACTCAAAAAGTTATATTGGATAAAACATATCAGAAAAGTTTATAGTGACATAAGGAACAGGTGATTAAATTTTGGTAGTGGTTTTGACCAGCGTCTGGATGCAGGATTTGTTTGGTGTTTTTTTTAGAAGGATTATCATTGGAAAATAGGGCCAACAAACGAGGGAGTTCAAGCTGTGCTTATTAGAGGTGTGCATACATGCACGCTTCTGGCGCAGCTTGCAAAATGCTGATGAGGTAGACTCTGAGATACTAAAGGCTTTTTTTATCATTGGGAAATTGGGTGATTTTCAGTATGCGTGTATGGGCAGAAATGAGCTGCTTGGCGGAGGTCGATGCTCTCAGAATGATTTTCCTGTTAAGGTCATGTTTTTCATTATACCATTTTGCCCACTTCTTCCACAAAATACCCAGGTTGATAGTTTGTTGTAGAACACTGTCAGATTCTTGCATTTGTATCTTGACAAACTCACAGCTGTATGTAGCTTTTTTGTGCACATCTGCACATTTGTTCATTCTGCAAAGTATGATGTTATGTCGTGAGTCATATCTATGATTTCAAGTGTTCGTGTTATGCTAAAAGTGTAGGATGCGTCGTATGACTTGAAACCATGATGAAAGTGTTGTCATTCCAGAAGTATGATCTTTTTATTTCTATTTGCAAAATTTATAAATGTGATCAGAAGATGAAGAAACACTGTGTACTCTTTTCATAGAAAATGAACTACCAAATAATGGAGGATTATTTTAAGTATTTTGTGCGATATGAAATTCAGTAGTGTGTAACTGGATAGGTTAAGGTGTATGTGTGTTGTCATTGTGGGTCCTAAGTGTGTATAAATCCCTGGTCATAACCACATGTGCATATAAATTTAATTGACATTCATTTTGAAGGTGTGAGCACTGGTGTAGTAGATGTCGTACGTTTGGGATGTCCGTCCATTAGTTTGAGATTGCTCCTTGTCACAACAACTTCGTGGAGACGTCGGGTATCTTTGAATTAAATACAATTCAGAATTTTCATTGGGCTACTCATGGCTCGCTCATGTACATAATTTGTAGCCAGGTAAAGATGGACTGATGTGATACTGAGTAGTTGGTTTCAAAAGGGCACAGGTCATGGTACATGCTTAAAAGTTTGTGATATTTTGAAACTCCTGCTTTATAGAATAACTCATTGAATTTCATTCAAATTCACCATGATTTGATGATACCAATGATTAGCGGTTGAGGTTGGTTGTGGTGAAAAATCAAGCCTAAAGTCTGCTTTTTCATCAAATTTGTGATAACTGAAGAACTGATCAATGAATTTGATGTTGACACTGCAAGAATCTAACACAAAAGAATCGGCATGTAAACGGATTCAAATGAAGTGGGCAAGAAGGATTTTTTTTTTAATGCACATGTACTGTTTTGACTAAACTTTATTTGTTCTTGATATTGTAGCATTTTTGACAGGGCCATAACATAGTCATTGTTGTATTTTGTAGATTCTGGGTGCAAACTTTATTCCATACCATGGCAAGCCTTGAAACAACACGATGTTTAATTTTTGTTAGAGTTTTTGTTCTTTTTTAAAGTTTATTTTAGACAGAGTGCTGGCCATTTTGCTTTATTGAATATTTGGTAATGGGGAAAGGACAGACCATATATCCCAGCCTGAGTTTCAAACTCTGCTCAAAATTTACACACGCAGCACACCACACACATCTGTTGTTGGATTATGACTTCTCCAATAGTGCGCTTGAGTTGAGAAAGGGAATTGGAATGGTTTTGGGGTTACATTCTTTAGTTGCAATGCCAGATCCAAGTGTTCACCACTTTTCCATTGAGAAATACCAGAGGGTGCTATTGTAGGCCTATAGGCTGCTGTGTACTCATACACATGAATGTGACCAAGTGCTTTTGGGGGTCCCAACATGCTTGCATCTGTGCTATTTCAGTAATGGGTAATATGTAGGCCCTACTGTTATATTTGATCAATGTTGATTTTCAAAATTTTCTCCAGCATTTTTTTTTCTTTCTTTTCCCGGTGGATGATACAATCAGAGATGACCGATCAATTTCTGTTTCTGTTGAAAAAAAAGAGAAAAAATCACAAAAAGTTCTTCCACTCTATTGATTTCTTTGTGTTGACTTGTTCCATGTAGGTCTGTGAATATTTATGCACCTCAGATTTTGATTGACATGGAATATTTAAAGATGTTGGTACAAGTATGTGTAGTCCCCTTATTGCCTCCTTCTTCGTCATTCTCAGCTAAAAGATGTTGGCTCAAGTGAAGTATAGTGTATGTTTTGAAAAAAAAATGCTCTCTCAGTATGATCTGCCAACTTCAAGGGATAATTTTTCAAGAAATTTCATATTCAGACAGTAAAGTAATGTAGTTTGGAGAGAGGGCTTAACTTTTTTCGTGGTGTAATGGTTTGACTTTGAGGACTTCTCTCTTTTTTTTTCCATTTTTTGCCGAGCGAGGGCTTCGGCAGCTTGTGATGTGAGAATGGCAAACATCCCTTGGTTGTGGTCAATTTCCTGGTCTGAAGATGACCGACCACGGTCTGGGAGTGCGGACCAGTACTGTGCTTGACCCATTACTGATGATGTTAACCAGGCATACAAATACGAGAGCGGGACCTTGTTACAAAGAGGTCGGATGTAACAAAACCCTCTAATGACAAGGTGATTTAGCAGGCCTGGACTTTGCATTTCTTTGTTTTTAGTACCCTTATAATATAGTGAGAAATCTGATATAACAAGGTCATTGTCATGGTTTTGAGGTTCTCGCTATAACCAGGTTTCCCCTGTACATGTAGAAAGAAGAAGGTTGTGATGTGTAAAGAAATCTCAGAGTAAATGGACCATGTTTGTTTGTTTGTTTGTTTGAGACACAAAGATATGGACGAAAGTCTTGTAGGATTGCTCTGCTGCGAATGGAGTGATTTTTTTTTTAAAGCCATTTTTCTGATTATCTCTTGCAATCATGTACAATGAGGGAGGTCGGTATGAATGCACCGTATCTGTTTGCTTTTAAGTTTTGTCTGGCCTTTTTCCCGGCCAGTGTAGCCCGTAATGCGGCCGAATATTGCTAAAACTGTGGCACCAATGTATGAAATGTATCTCCAAATTTGACTGTGTGAATAGCTCGCGTTGGCATCTTGAAATGACGACTGTAAATATATAAAAATGCGAGCAGAGACGAGTGTGAAAGGAATTAAAGCATGTGACATATTACATTATGATGGTGCTTTTTTTCTGATGATTTGTTTTTTTCCTGAAATTTCTTTCCTTTTTTTTTTATGGGGTAAAGCTATAATAATGTATTGGTGTTGGGCATATTCTATCATTTTTGGCTTTCCTGGAAGTATACCGTGAATGGTAACTGAAGTGGCTGATGTTTTAATTTTGTATGTCGATAGTAAAAATGCCTGTGATCATATGCAGGATCGATTATGGAAATTGGAAACAGAATTATAAGTTTTTTGATGTCTCGTTCTTCATTGTTGTTGTCGTTTTTGTAGAGATAATACTTAAGCAGATACCAAAATGTCTTGGTTGAGAAAGATGGAGCGAGAGAGAAGGAGAGAGAGAGGGAGGGCAGCAATGGAGAGGGGGGAAAAATGACATGTCATTTCGAGGACAAAATAGTTCAAGGGGAATTCCAGACCAGTTCAGTCTTGACTGGTCTGAATAGAAACAGTAAAATTTTATAAGCACAACAGCAAAAATTTGATAAAAATTAGATAAAACTTTACTAGGAAAGTTATAAAAATGTGAAGTTCCCTAATTTGTGAAAAACAGTTTTTGCACAGTTGATGTGAATAATGAGCTGATGATGTCATCACCTCATCATTTTGCAAAGAAACTGACAAATAGTTAAATTTTTCTGCAGCCAAAGTATAAAACATGATTTTATTCATGGCTAAATAACTCAGAAATAATGAACAGTCAGATGAATTAGGATTTGAGACTGGGGCACAATTGTATTTAAAAATGTTTTTTTCATATAGCAAGATGTGAGGTGATAACATTATCAACTCACTTATTTCTGGTCAGTTTTTGTGTTTGCGTTTGTTACATACTCAAAAAGCTGCATCACTTCGGTGATCCCTCGCATTTATCCCCTAGTTGAATTATCCTTCGGATTTATGCCAGGTTCAAGTGTGTATGTGTGTGTCACACATAAACACACTGCTATAGCTTCTGACCATTCGAGCATTGAGAATTTAGGGTTTCTGGGACGAACACTGAACGAGGGCTTTCTATAGCTCAGTCGTTTGAGCACCGGGCTAGCATCCGGAGGTCTCGGGTTCGAATCCCGATTGAATCCCATTTTCTTTGCTCAATTTTCCACTGAAAAAAAAATGATACAAACTATATAGCAAGATGTGAGGTGATAACATTATCAACTCACTTATTTGCATATTTATATTGACTATTGAAGAAATGTTTTGTGAAAATTAGTGAAACTTCACAATTTTATGACTTCCTCGATTTTTATGCGATATTTGATAGCATTTTCACTGTTGTGCTTTAATATAGAACTCTACCCTTTCTTATTCAAATTTCAACTGATTAGGAATTCCCCTGT